>NW_027185712.1:16699116-16793533 GCF_028583685.1 Petaurus breviceps papuanus | reverse complement strand
TTCCTTCCTTCCTTCCTTCCTTCTTTCTTTCTTTCTTTCTTTCTTTCTTTCTTTCTTTCTTTCTTTCTTTCTTTCTTTCTTTCTTTCTTTCTTTCTTTCTTTCTTTCTTTCTTTCTTTCTCTCTTTTCTTTATATTTCTAGGGCTTAGCATAGTTCCTGGCACACAGGGTCACCCAGTGAATACAGAGCCTCAGTTATCTTGACTTTTGTCTTACCACTGGTCTTCAATGACTCTGGAGGAGAGAGTGAAGCTGACTACTTTGTGCAATTCTGCCTCACTCAAATCCAATTCACTAAGGAGTCAAGACCACCTGTAATGTCATTGATCCTCTTCAGAATAGAAGGATAGGGGCAACTAGGTGGTACAGTGAATAAAGCACCGTCCCTGGAGTAAGGAGGACCTGAGTTCAAATCCAGCCTGAGACACTTAACACAAAAACTAGCTGTGTGACCTTGGGCAAGTCACTTAACCCCAATTGCCATCCAAAAAGCAAAGAAAGAAAGACAGACAGACAGAAAGAAAGAATAGGAGGATAAACAACAACAATAAATGCTTGATGAGTTGGTTAATAAGATTGTGTTCAGGGATGGGTCCCTCCTAGATATCTGGGCAGCAGAAAGCAAACATCCCGGGGGCGGCCAGGTGCCTCAGCGAGTAAGAGCACCGGCTCCAGTGTTGGGACGACCTGGAGATCAAATCCCAGGCTCGGACACTCAGCACCACACCCAGAAATAACTGGCCATGTAACCTAGAGCAAGTTACTTAACCTCGATTGCTTAAATTAAAAAATAAAAAAGCAAACATCCCTTCCTTTATTCTCCTCCTCGCCCCCTTCTCCTGTAGTTGGACCCTTCATCTAGGTATGCCTATCTACCAGTAATTGGGCCAAAGCATACACCCAGATGGTAACTTCCTAAGGTAACTTTCTGAAAGGCAGTAACAAATCAGATTTGTAACTCCATGCTTGTTTTTACTGCCCTACTTGGGCTGCCAATCACCAAATCAAGCTTGTGAAAGTCTTGAGGGTCTCCTTTCTGGACTCTAGAGCAGAAAGACAAGGAGGGAAAGAACTGGAGGGTGGGGTACACAGGCTTCTGTTTCTGCTTTCTCCCCTTCTTGGTCTCTGTTTTAAAACCTTAATGGCTTTTGGCTTCAAAATAAGGATGTCCTTTAATGGAGATTCTGTAGCTTTAATTTCCTGGAGTATCTCAGGACAGGTGTGATGTTTGCTGTCATTTCCTAGGTTTGTTTTTACACTGCCGGCCCCATGAGGCTGATTATTTCCTCTCAGGCTCATAACCGCCTCCATATATCCAGCAATGCCAAGTTATTGCTGTGGTGCAGATAACTAGGGGGAAAATATAGCATATGGTCCAAAGATTTAAAGAAAATGATTTTTTTCTTAAATAACAACACATTATTAACCATAGAAAATATGAGAAAGTAATTCACAAATTGGAGTAATATTTATAAATATCAGAATATGCAGAACCTTTCTCACAATCATCAACTGCTAAACAGGGAGGGTATTTTTATCGATATAGGGAATTCCCAGAAAAGGAAACTCCCTGTACCAATGCAAATCAGCATCCTCTCTGCAACTGTCCATGTTTGCCTTTAAATACCAACTAAAATCCCCTCTTTTACTGGAAGCCTTCCCCAAATCGCTCTTAATTTTAGTGCCTTCTCTCTATTACTTATTTCCCATTTACCCTGTGTATAGCTTGCTTTGTTTATATTTATTTGCATGTTCTCTACCCTGTTTGATGGAAAGTTCTTTGAGGGCAGGGATTGTCTTTTGCATATTTTTATATCCAAAGTGCTTAGCACAGTGCCTGGCATGTGGTAAACACTTAATACATGTTTCTTAATTGAATTATAATCTCATATAAGAGGTTAAGTGGGTTGCCCAGAATCACATAGCCAGTGTGTAACAGGAGCAGGACTTGAATCTAAGTCTTCTTGGATCCAAGGCCAGCTTTTTCTATCTCCCTCACCAATGTGTTTCCTTGGTAAAAATCTAATTCTAATTCTTTAAATATATATATTTGCTTTTTGGAGGGGAGAGGTCAGGGCAATTGGGATTAAGTGACTTGCCCAAAGTCACATGGCTAGTAAGTGTTAAGTGTCTGGTTAAGTGTCTGAGGCCAAATTTGAACTTAGGTCCTCCTAATTCCAGGGCCTGTGCTCTATTCACTGTGCCACCTAGCCGCCCCTATATATATTTATTTTAAAAATAAATATATACATGTATCTGTTTGCTTTAAAAGAAGTGTATACATATATGTATATGTGTGTACATATGTGCTTGTATATATGTATACACACACTTGTGGTACCTAAGAATTCTGTAAAAAGCTTCCCACCAATTAATTGTCCAAAAGTGTCATAACTTGCCTTGATTGGGGATGGGTTCCCTCTCCTTGAATGTTTTTATTCGACAATGCTTCTCTGTCATAATATAGTTGGAATTCCTTTTGTGCATGAATTGGACTAGCTGCCCCTGAGGTCTCTTCCAACTCAAATTTTGATTCTGTTATTCCTGATTTTCTCTGTTTTATAACCAGACTTTAAGTAGTTTCTCTGAGTATTAATTGCCTCCTCCCTTATTCCCACCTCCCTCCTAATCTAATTTCTCCCTGTGAAAAGGACTAGATTTAGAAAGCCAGCTAAAGAAGAGTAGTCTAAAAGATACTCCCTAGCGTAGGTGCAGGTAAGGGGTAAAGGACAGAGAAAACCTCTAGGGTAGGTGCTGAGAATTCAGAGAGCATTGTGCTAAAACCTGGGTTGTTTAACTCTGATCCATGAGATGCTTGTTCTTTATTCCTGCCCTTGTTCAGTTCTGATTGCTGGCAATGGATGATGGCTTTAGGTCCATAAATCTTGACCGTGACCAGAAAGAGACTGATGCCTGCAAGCAAATCCTACCTCTGAGTGAAGGAGGGAAAGATGATGGAACCTCTTCACCAAAATGCTATTGCAAGTTTAATAAAGTAAATATTTGTGCAGCTTCATGTTCCAACATGATTCACATCAGGGTTATTAACTTTTTTGTGTGTCATGAACACTTGCCAGTCTATTGAAGCCTATGGAACATTTCTAAGAAAAATGTTTTTAAATGCATAAAGTAAAATGCATAGGATTGCCAAAAATTCAACTTGATTGAAAAGCAATGGTTTTTTAAAGTTCATTGACCCTAGGTTAAAACCCCCTGATGAAGACTCTGTTGTACTGAGGTTCAAAATATGTTGACCTTTAAATGGTATCTTGTCTTTCTGGCTTGCTTGCTTTTACCTAGTTTAAAAAAACCAAAGATATATATATATATATATGAGGTTAACTCAGGTGCAGGTTTCAGGGTGCAGCATTCTAACAGACCCAGGCAAAGAATAGCATTGAAAGAGTAAAACACTTAAATCTGGTCATCTCTAGAGAAGAAGGGGTGTGGGGAGGGAAGAAAAAAAAAGGGGGGGAGAAAGTTATATGATAACTATTCCCAAGCAATAGAGTTATAGTTTCACATACAATCATCTTTTTTTATCTTCTGCGATGTTATTAAAATGTTTGTTTTATCTTTTAAGTTCAGAATAAAATAAATAAATAAATAACACTTAATCAGGATGGAAATGAATAGAAAAGTAGCAAGAAAATTATATGAGCATATTCTCATTTGAATACCATCTCATTCCTTTTCAGCCCCTGGAGTAGTATGGAAAACAAGCCTTGTGACTCCATCCTGGGGATGAGGTATAGACAAAAAGCTCAGCAGACTGACTTTATTCCTGCTTTGGCCTGACCTCACTCAGTGAAGAGCTGAGTCTATGTCTAGCCTGCCTAACCTGTGTTCTGGTCCTGCGATCTCCAAAGCAACTCCCAACTTGCAGCTACAGTTCTGCAACTTTTTCACAGCCAGGATGCTTCATCTCCTTGATCTGTGTCCAAGCTAACAACAAAAAACTACCACTCCATTTCCTCCATCTCTTTACTCAATCTCATTTTCTTCCTCCTCCATCCACACATCCCCAACAATAACCACACACCTTCGTCAGTTCTCTGTAGGAACTCAACTTTCTTTTTTTCTTCCAATATGCTCTGGACCCAGGCATAATGGGAAATAATTATTTCCAACAATTTGGCCATACCTATTACATTTGGCTCTAGTCCCTTCAGTTTTCAGTTGCTTGCTTTTTTATTGCAAAGTCAACCTAAATTTAATTAATTGGTTCATTTTTAACACCATGAAAAATATATAATTAATATTTTTCCAGGTATAAGTGACAAGGATCTATCCTATTCCTGAACTGCTAGTAAATGGGAGAAAGATTAAAATGGCTTTGTTTCCCCCAGATGTTTGTTGAGGAAGTAATGATATATTGGCAAATTGGACCACATCCTAGACATCAGAGTGGTTTATATAACTTGAACCTTAATGTTAATTTATTTCATACTGACCCATCAAGTCTTATTGGGTCCTGAAAAGCCATAACCACACTTGGCCTTGTTGAGAGGTTGATTCTGAGGCCTAGGGATTTTGAACTACTTTATGAGAGCCTTGGTTAACCCCAAATATGTCGGGTATCTAGTGAACTGATACAAAACCTGGGGCAGCTAGGTGGTACAATGGATAGAGCAATGGCCCTTAGAGTCAGGAAGACCTGAGCTCAAATCCAGCCTCAGACACTTGAGGAATACTAGCTGTGTGACCCTGGGCAAGTCACTTACCCCATTTGCCAAACTAACAAACAAAACCACAAACTGAACTCCCACCCCCCTCCGCCAACTCTCTCTCTCTCTTTATATACATATATATCTCACTGTAGGATTTTCCTAGTTCAAGTACCATCCCAGGCACAGAAAGTCTCCTCCCTTATTTCCCTTAACTGATATCCTCTCTGAGCCCCTTGGAATTGTCTGGAGACTTCTGGGGTCTCTAGAGTTATTCTAGGACATGTACTGAACTTCAGGGGAAAATTTCTAAGTCACAATAAACATTTTTAAAAAACATGATGGATTAGAGGCTGGCCCTTGTTAAGAAATAATCAATATACAGTTTCACAAAAGCTGCTTTTGGTTAGCTTTTAACATGGTACAGCATCTTCTAAAGTGCAGTGATATTCTTGTTATGGGCTAATGGTACCCTGATTATTTAATTCTTTGTAGGGGGTATCAGAGTCTATCATTAAAAATACTAAAGCAATTGAGCAGGTAAGAAATGTTGGAGTGGGCTCTTCATTCAAGATAACTTTCTGTTTCCTCTTCCAAATCGCAAAATTGCTTCCATATGAGACATGAAGCCAACCCTAGGCAAAACTGTGAAGTAGGCAAACTTTTTCTTTGATACGTATGGCCTTTTACTACAGGGCCTTACTCCTAGCATTTGTTCATCTAATCCCTAATAAGATGTTAGCTAAGGATAGCTTAGACTTTGTTGAACTCTGTCTGACTAAATGAATGGTAGTTATACAGATACAGGCTGTCCCAAAAGTCTTCGTGCCATTTTTAAAGCTCTGTAGCTTAAATGTGTTAAGCTTTAGAAATTTAAAATACGCACTAAGATTTTGGAATGCCCTGTATACCAGATGAGGGCATCTGGAATCTCTTCTAGTTCTGTATCTATAGGTTAATATGAAGTATGCTGAACTGTCTGCATAGAAGAGATATGAGACAGTTAAGTGACCAGTGAGTAGAGTATTGGGACCTGAATCGGGAAGATCCAAGTTCCAATCCTGCCTTAAACACTTAATAGCTGTGTGACCCTAGGCAAATCACTTAACCTCTCTTAACCTCTGTTTCCTCATCTGTAAAACAGAGATAATAATATAACCCAGGTTTCTTGTAAGGAACAAATGAGATAGTACGTATAAAAACACTTTGCAAACCTTAAACACACACATGTATACGTGCCAGCTATTGTTATTTTAAGTCTATAATGTTAACATATCATTCCCCATTGAGTCAGCCCCCCTGACAGTGTCTGGACAGCATTTCTGGTTTTCTTTTACATAAAGACAGATACCTACCCTTTTCTCCACTGTTTGGCCTCCTTTCTGCTGAAGTACAGGTTTCTGATGGTTTATTCTTTCTCTAGACACCCTTCTAACATCTTGTCCTTGAAGCACCAGACCCTCTGCCCTTTGATCTCATGCCACTTTTTTTTTAAGGTGCATGATATATGCCTTAGAGTAATAGAGGGAACAGAATAGTAAATTTTACTTTTTACCATTCTCATTTTAGAAAGAGGGCAAATAAAATCTATCATAGTCAAAAGACCAGAATGTGTCAAGAATTGTGAGACATATGAGGGAGCAAAGACTTGAGCTTTGAAGGAATTCTCCCATGCATGAGTGAACTCTGGGCTAGGATTAAAGATTATTAGCCCCAGGTAAACTCAGCTCCCTGATTTTATGAAAAGTTTGATTTTACGAAACAGTGCTCCAAAGTCTTCTTGGGATGTTGAAAGGAGTAACCAGAGATCCCATAGGGGTAGGTTTTGAGATAGAATCATCCCTCCATTTTCATATTTGCTTTGGAAGTATTCATAGACATTTATAACCTCTCCATGTATTTCTTGGAGGACTTTGTAGGGTTTGGATAGTGACTACTTATCAGGATGAAAGTACATAAAGAGATCTACCCTAAAGCTTCACTCTGTATGAAGAGGAGGAAGGTGTCAGGGGAGGATTTTTCCACCTGCTCTTTAAAAACTCTTCAATGCCTACTGCCAGCCCCCTAACCATTGAGGATATAATCTCCAGCTGGTGCTAAGGCTATTAAACAATTCTCTGGAGAGGAAATTGAATTTCAGAGTCTCTTGGGTGTAGACACTCTCTACTTACATGCTACCCTCCAGGGTACCAGTAATAGTCTCCACTCCAGTGTGCACAGACTGGTAGAGTCAGCTTTTCCTGCCACAGATTTGGGGCCATATTTGCTCAGAGTAAACAGTTTTCTTTGGTAACACACACACAAAAACTCCTAAGGACTTTTGCAAAGGGGGACTTGAATTTTTTACCTTTTCCTCTCAGGAGCCAAGGGTTCTCAGAGCCAGGGCCTTGTGACTTAGTTATTATAGGCTATCTGGTTTTGTTATCTGGCTCACTTGGAGCAGCAGAGAATTCCTTCCAGATTTGTGATTGACCCCAGAGTGACTGGGCAACACCCTTGCCAGGGTCCAGAGCATTCCCCTCTCTCTCAAGGGCCTTCATAGAAGGAATTATCAGTGGGCGTAGTGCTATAGTTCCCTTGAGGGGAGGGAGAAGAACTTGCAATGGTTTTACACACACACACACACACACACACACTCTCTCTCTCTCTCTCTCTCTCTCTCTCTCTCTCTCTCTCTCTCTCTCTCTCTCTCTCTCTCTCTCTCTCTCTCTCTCTCCCCCTCTCTCCCCCCCCCCTCCCCTGGGCTTCAAGTTACAGCCAGCCAGGTGCTCAATAAATACTCTTGACTGATTGATTGAAAACTGGGATGAGAGCTTCCTGTAGGAACAGATGTGTAATGCAATACCAGTGGCTGCATTCCTTCTTTAAGAATGATTGAGTAAAATCACAATCTGGGGCATCAGTTTTGACATCAGAAAATTGAGAAAGTTGGACAAAATGCTCTCTAAAGTTCCTTTCAGTAAATTTGATGATTCATTCATTATAGTAAGAGACATTCACTGAGCAACTGCTATGATCAGAGTCCACATGTAACATTTGGCATGCCACCATCAGTTGGTGGATTGGACATAAATTGGCATCCTATATGGGTGTTTACATGTAGGAAACACATGTATCTGAGGTGCTCATGTGAAAGGGTGACTTATACCTCTAATACTGTAGGACCAAATGATGTCAGTAAATGAATGAATATTCTGAATGAATATTTAGAAGAAATGAGGCAAAGAGAGTAAAAGATGAAAAAAAAAGCTCTGGAGAAAAGAATTAGAAGGAGAGCAAACAGATTTAGAAGAGAAATTGATGAACTTTCCCCCATTAAGAGAGACTCCCTAAAGACAGAACACCAAATAGAAAATAAAGACCATGTAAGATAGTAAGAAATATTAAAACAAAATCAAAAGATTGAACAATAGAAGAACAAACTGATAGAACTATGATATGTTATATATAAAAAAGCTGACCTGAAAAACCAGCTGTTTGAGGGACTATGGTAAGAATTATTAGACAAAACCTGAAAATCAGAATTTAAAGGGAAAAAAAGCCTGAATGTTATATTTCAAGAAATCATAAAAGAAAACTGCTCAGCTCTACTAAAACTGGAGGAAAAGGGAAGAGAGAAAGAATCCACCAATTACCTCCTGAAAAGAAACCCAAAAGAAAATGTCTCGGGAATGACATGAAGTCTTGAACAAGATCTTACATTAAGGAAAAATATAGCAAACGTAAAGAAAGAAGTCATTTAAACACCAAAAAACAACAGGCAAGATCATACAAAACCTGGTAGTTTCTATTATAAACCAGAGGAGATCTTTGAATACAATGTACCAGAATGCCAAAGATAAAGGCTTATAATCAAGAATAACTTACTCTACAAAGTTGAATTAATCCTTTTGGGGGGTGAGAGTGAACTTTTAGTGGAAGAGGATTTTCAAGCATTTCTGATGAAAATATAAGAACTGAGTAGAAAATTTTAAAATGCAAGAGAAACCTAGAAAGGTAAAC
This sequence comes from Petaurus breviceps papuanus, assembly GCF_028583685.1. NCBI lineage: Eukaryota > Metazoa > Chordata > Mammalia > Diprotodontia > Petauridae > Petaurus > Petaurus breviceps. The sequence goes on along the minus strand of NW_027185712.1, from coordinate 16,784,865 downwards.
TTATTTTAGCAAATGGAAGGGATTACATGACACTGTGGTACTTAATGGGGAGAAAAGTAACCAGTGTCCTTTCAAGACCCTACCATCTTTAAACGGTACTGAAGAGTGAAATAAGAAAAACAAAATAGATGACCCTTGAGTGGACTGATTGTGTTCTGATGGTTTTAGGGGAAAAAAGGTAGAGAAAAAGGAATATATTAATATAGAAGTAGGAAGAAGGTGAGTAGAACTTGTTATTTCTCATATTTGTGGTACATGAAAAGAAGAAAATACAAGTTTAGATGAAGGAATAGAAGGAGTGGCCATCAAATGACTCTAACTCTTATCTGAAATGGACAAAGAAAAATTGAACATACAAAAATAATCTGGTGTAAAAATACATCAGATTCAAGAGGGAAACAAGTGAAGATTGGGGAGAGATTTAAGAGAGAAGATAATCCCAGGGAGTGGAATAGTTACAAGCAAAACAAACATCCTGATACTGCTGAAAAAACAGCAGTAAGACAAGAGAAAGAAATTAAAGGAATAAAGATTGGTAAAGAGGAAATAAAGCTATTCATGTTTGCTGATGATAGGGTGGTTTATTTGAAAAATCCTAGCGAATCAGTAAGTATACCAATTGAGAAATTTAATAGCTTCCACAAACTTGTAGGCTATAAAATAAATCATCAGAAATCAACACTACATAATAATAACAAAATATAAAAAGTAATGATAGAAAGGAAAATTCTATTCTAAATAGCTACAAAATGCATACAATAAGTGGGGATCAACCTACCAAAGCACACAAAAGACTTTCTCAGATTCAATTACAACATACTCCTCGAAGAAATGAAGACCAACTTAAATAATGGATGGCATAGTCAATGTTCATGGCTAGGTCATGCTGATATAATAAAGATGGAAATAGCATCAAAATTAATTTATACTTTAAATATTCTACCAACTTGGAAAAAAATAACAAAATTCATTTGGAAAAACAAAAGATTTAGAATATCCAGGAAAATGGTGAAAAGATGTAGGGAAGAAAGGGGAAATAGCACTTCCAGACCCCAAACTATATTATAAAGAAGCAGTCATTCAAACCATCTGGTATTTGTTTAAAAAACAACAGAAAGGTCAATCAGTGAAACAAACTAAACAAGGGAGAATCAGAAAAAGACAATTGAATAATCCATTATGTGATAAATTGGAAAACAAACTATCTAGGGGGGAAAAGCATTTTATTTAATAAAAATTGCTAGAAAACTAAAAAGCATGATGGTAGAAATTAGGCTTAGATCAACACTTTTTAACATATTCAACAAAATATCATAAATGGATATGCCACCTTAATACTAAAGATTATACTATTAAATAATTAGAAAAGAAGCAGATCATATATTTCTCTCTGTTATGGGTGGGAGATGTGTCCTTAACCATAAAGAGAGACAACTACAAAAGAAAATAGATAACTGGTTACACAAAACTGAAAAACTAATGCACAGACAATATTAATGTACCTAGGATAACAAGAGAAGTGGTCAAATGGAAAAAAAATCTTTGTAACAAGTTTCTTTAATAAGGATTTGGTACTCAAGATATACAACTAATAGCCATTCTCTAGTAGATAAAGGGTCAAAGGATATGAACAAGCAGTTCTCAAAAGAATCTCAAAGTATTTACAATCATCTTAAAGAATGATCCAAATCATTAATAATAAAAGACATACAAACCAAAACAACCCTGAAAATTCACTTCATAGCCTGAAAATTGAAAAAATAACCCAAAAAATGGCAATAGTCAGTGTTGGAGGGATTGTGGAATGATCGTCACACTAATTCACTGTTGAAGGAGCTATGAAATGGTACAAATCATTTTAAAAAGCAATTTAGAAATATACAAATAAAGTAATTAAATGTCCATACTCCTTGAACTAGCATCTCCATTACTGGGTTTATACCCCAAGAAAGCCATTCATAAGAAGAAAGCTCCCAAATATGAAATATATATATATAGAAGCGCTTTTGTGATATTAAAGAATTACAAAGTAGATGCACATCAATTGGAAATTGATTGGATAAATTATAGTACACAAATATAACGGAATATTATATTTTAAGAAATAATATGTGTGATGGATACAGAGAAGCATGGAAAGTTTGAAATAAGCAGAGCCAAGAAAACAATATTCCCAGTAACTACAACAATGTAAATGCAAAGAACACACCAAAAAAATCAAAAATGAATGTAAAAAATTATAAAGATTAAACAAGACTTGAAAGAAGAGATATGAGAGGAGACTCCCAACCCAGTCTTTCATGGAGGTAGGTGTCCAGGTACTATACAGGAACTATTTTTTTTATTGTATCAAATAGTTGTGCTGATCTTCCCCCCCCACCCCAAAAAATATGGCGGAATAAGAGCAGGTACAGAGGAGGCCCTGAAATTTAAAGGGGTGTCAGAACTGGGCGCGACGAAGCGGAAGAAGAGGAAGGACAAGGACAAGGACAAGGTCCTGGAGCAGATCGTGACGAGCAAGAAGAACGAGGAGGAGAAGCAGAGAGGGCTGGACCAGCAGAGGCCAGCGCAGATCGCCTACGAGAAGATGCAGCAGAAGAGGCAAATGGAAAGAATCTTGAAGAAAGCATCCAAAACTCACAAGCAGAGGATGGAGGTTCAATAGACATTGAGATGCTCTGACTGAACATTATGATATCCCCAAAGTCAGCTGGACAACATAAGACTCCTGCAACATTGTGTGGTGTGGCTCCAAGGAACAGTACTCATTTGTGTTTGTTTTGGATGACTCTGGCATGTTCCGTAAATGCTTCCCCCCCCCCCCTTTTTGGGATGTTTCTTGCTAAGACTATTTTTAAAGACTCTGTAATCAAGTTAGCAACTTGTCACACTTTATTAAAGTGGGACTCATGGTTAATTAAAAATAATAATATTTGTTATATGGGATGGTCCTCTGGGAGAGGAAGGGGGAGAGATACTTGGGATAAGTGTGATGATGTAAGAAACAGAAGATATCAATACAAACTTATTTTTAAAAGAAGAAAAGAAAATTAAAATTTATCTTAAAGTATACAGATTTTTCATATGTTTGTCCTCATCCAAGTCCCCTTTATTACCTCCCATTGGCCAACATTCATTCTGGGAAAGCTGCTCCAACCTAAGTATACGTGTCTCTGCCCTGGTCCTGCTGACTGCCTCCAGGCCTAGGTTTAGGTCAAGTGAGGTCTCAGCCTATTCCTGCTACTACCAAGTCCATTTTCAGGTCTGGTGACTTACAGACAGGCTAGAGAAATCCTCTGAGCCAGAAAAGGATTTCAATTCTCTCTCTCTCTCTCTCTCTCTCTCTCTCTCTCTCTCTCTCTCTCTCATTCTCTTTCTCTCTCTCTCTCCCTCTCCCCCCCCATCATGGTGAATAATCAAAAGGAATTTGTCCTCCAGAGCAGATGTTCCCGATCTTTTTCACTCTCAATATATTTTTTTCAGTAAGTCATCTAGTATCCACCCCATTCAAAAGGAAAGGAATTTCTACCATTTACCACGAATATGCACATAGGAAGTGATTTTCATAAAGAATGCTTTATTTAATACAGAAATATTTTTCCCACTAATTCTGCTACTTTTGGAAGATTTCAATAGGGTAATATAGTTATTTACCAAATGTTCCCCCATATCCATCCACAAGCTTTCTCTAACCCCTAGGGATAGGCATATCCTATGCTGAGATTCCCTGCTCTAGAAACTGACAGATTTAATTTCTTTTTAATTGCTCTGGATTTATCTAGATCCCAGCTCAGGGCACCCAGGAAGCAAGATACTGTGACTTCTCTGTCTTTAATCATTTTCTTTCCTCTAGAGCTTTGTTCAGTTTTGCTCTGAGATGTGCCAAGATCTCCTGTCACTCCTGTTGTGGAAAAGGCATTCTCTCAACCCTGGTCATCTTCTAACTTGTTTTGAAACAGCATACCTCTTATTGTTGGGATAAAAAGTCTTTATGATAGGGGTGGCTACGTGGTGCAGTGAATAGAGCACTGGCCCTGGAGTCAGGAGGACCTGAGTTCAAATTCAGCTCAGATATAACACAAAAACCAGCTGTGTGACCTTGGGCAAGTCACTTAGCCCCAGTTGCCCTCCAAAAAAAGTCTTTATGATATTGTAAAACTCTAAATTGGGATCCCAAGTGAATGCTTCCCATCAGGGTTGAAGGACAAGTTTTCAAGATAAGCTGGTGAGGAAGTTGGGATTGAAAATCAAGCCTGTGAAGGCCTGAAATGTGTTGGGTTCAAGCCCAGTAAAGGAATCACAAAGTTAAAACTGGAAGAGACTTAAGAGATCAGCTGGTCTGTTTGGACAGTTAGGTGGTATAGAGGATAGAGTGTTAGAATTGGAGGAAGACCTGAATTCAAATCCTCCCTCAGACACTTACTTAATTTTATGACAATGGGAGGGAATAGCATTTATATTGTACATATCATATGCCAGGTACAATGAACCTGCATGTCAGGCGCTGTTATTAACCCAATTTTACAGTTAAAGAGACTGAAGCAAGCAGAGGGTAAGTAACTTGCCCAGGTTCACATAGCCTCTCTTGGCCTCAGTTTTACCTTCTGTCAAATGGGGATAATAATAGTACCTACATCACATGGTTGTTGTGAGGATAAAATGAGACAATATATATAAAGTGTTCACAAACTTTTCTTTTCTTTTTTTAGATGAGAATATTGGGGAACAGACAGATTAACTTACTTGCTCAAAGTCTAACTAATGGAAGAAATGGAAGTAGAATACTGGGCCCTGCCTCCATTAAAAGGATAAAAGGCTTTTTAAAGAATAAAGGATTAGGGGCGGCTAGGTGGTACAGTGAATAGAGCACCAGCCCTGGAGTCAGGAGGACCTGAGTTCAAATCCGGCCTCAGATACTTAACACAAAAACTAGCCATGTGACCTTGGACAAGTCACTTAACCCCAACTGCCCTCCAAAAAGAAAAAAATAAAAAAGCCAGAATTTGGTAGGAGCTGCAACTTAGCATAGACTGGAAAATGGGATTCATATTTGAATGATAGAAAAGAGAAGGTGAAAGGGCTTCATGCTGGAGTCATTCCTGATGGTACAGTGAACAAAGTGCTGAGGTTGGACACAGGAGGACCTAAATTCAAATCCTGCCTTAGATACTTACTATCAGTGCAATGCAGGACCAGTCACAACTTCACTCAGTCTTTTTCCTCATCTGTAAAATGAAGGAATTGGATTCTGTCACTTCTAAGATTGCTTCTAGCTTTAAATCTATGATTCTATGAATAAATCTAAGCATATTAGGGGGGAAAAAGGTAAGCAAGAGACTGGAAGCTAAAGGGGGACCTATCATGGCTGAACAAATTATGTCAAATAAATGTCATGGAATGTGATTGTGCTCTAAGAAGTGATGAAGGTAATGGATTTAGAGAAACCTGGGAAGACTTGTATGGACTGATAGAGAGTGAAGAGAGCAGAATCAGGAGAACAATGTATACCATAACAATAGCATTGAAAAGATAAACAACCTCGAAGACCAAGGAAATCTGATGAACAAACAAAATGACCAGCCATGATTCCAGAGAACCCATGATAAAACATGTTTCCCCACCTCCTGACAGAAAAGTGATGGAACTGTGTAGAACAGAGATTCACAAACTTATTTGGCCTACTGTCCCCTTTTCAAGAAAAATTACTCAGTGCCACCTTGGAGAGCTACACAAAAAATTATATATTTTTTGAAATGATATAAAAATTTTAAAACCCTTTAACAGTTTTTTTAATTTATATCACTTCAAAAAATATAATTTAAAAAAATGACAGATTTTAAATTTAACAATTTATTGTAAATGGAGGGGGATTTCTGGCATTGATATTTTGATGATGCAATATTGCATCATGTAACCGTATAACATAATATTATAAATAAGTCATTAAATGCACATAGTCCTTCTGATGTATGTTGGACTTCCCAACAATGCACAACTTATTCACTTGCCAACACTTGCTTGTCAAGTCCACCTGTCAGTGGACTTGACCACTGATTGGTTACAACTTGCATTTTTGTGTTCATTTGAAAAAATGATGTCATCACTACAATTTTAACTCTGTTACACAACAGATGAAACATGTACGAATGGATTTTCAAAATTTTCTTCTCTTATCTTCTTTCCTTATGCTTCCATCACACCCTTATTTTCATTCAATGTCTTTCCATTGCACCAGCGGCTACTACCAACCCCTCCATTGTTCCAGTGCTCCCCCAGGGGGCAGTATCGCCACTTTGGGAACCATTCCAATGAGATATATTTTTTGAATGTGGCCAGCACCATAATTTGTTTTGCTTGACTATGTACTTTGTTGCAAGTTTTTTTTTTCTTTTTTCTCAATGTGGGGCGGTGTAGTAGGGAAAGAAAACAGATTTTTATTAGTTAAAAAATCATAATTTAATTTACAAAAGAAAAAGAGGTGACATTAAGGTTTTTAAATGAAGGAAGGACAGAATGGATCTTAATTAGTGGTAATTCATATTCACAGGCTAAATGGAGATAAAACTAAGGAGAGACCAAGAAAAGGCTCTAGAGAAGTTATACCAGGAGAAGAAGGATGGAAGAGGACATAGAGTGGGCCTCAAGTTAAGTCTCAAAACATACAGTTCTTGTGTGTGATCTTGGGCAAGTCCTTTAGTCTCTTGGAAACCCAGAATTTGAAAAGAAAAGAAAAGATAGGAAAAGAAAAGAAGAGAAGAGAAGAGAAAAGAAAAGAAGAAAAAAGAAAAAGAAAAGAAAGGAAGAGAGGAGAGAGAGAGAGGGAGGGAAGAAAGGAAAGAAACAAGGAAGAAAAGAAGGAAGGGAGGGAGGAAGGAACAAAGATTATGCCAGTCAATATTTGATAAAATTATAAGTATTTGGGGATAATATTCAAATGATTATTAAGCCAAAAATGCTATGGTTGTATGTAGTTTTATTTTACCCTTCCCTTAGAAACTCAAAATCCGTTTAAAAGACAGCCTTTAGCTCCTGCAAACTAAAAAGAAGAAATGGGTCCACAGTCAATCTTAGAGAATTAGGGAGAAAAGAGATGCAGCACAGTGAATAGAGCACCAGCCCTGGAGGCAGGAGGACCTGAGTTCAAGTCCAGCCTCAGACACTTAACACAAAAAACTAGCCGTGTGACCTTGGGCAAGTCACTTAACCCCAATTGCCCTACCTTCCCCCCTCCAAAAAAAAAAGAGAACTTCTGGCTGGGTATGATGGGATTCAGTTGTGAGTGTTGCCTTCCTCTTCCAGCCCATGGGTGAAAACATTTGTAGTCCAGGCTATAAACATTTCCCTCCCTAATGTGTGGCAGTGCTTGGAAAGCCTACCTCCCTCCCCTAGATACAACCTGAAGCAGCCCTCAGCAATTTGCAAGAACCAACCCGGAAGGAGGAGGGAGGTGACAGGGGAATTAAGGGAAAATGAGATCATATAGGAGTAGGTTGCTCTTCAGAGTTTCTGGAACAAAGGGAAATGTAACACCTGAGTGCTAAGGGAGAGAGGACATCAGATCACAAAACTCACCCAGAGCCAGCATGATGTTATTGACACAGTTACAGTAAAAGTTATGAGGGAGCAGGAATATTCCCAACAGCTGGGCATGTTTCTTTGAAGTCCCAGATCACAGCAATATAGTACAAAAGAAGGCTTCAGAAGGTACACAAATCTCAAGCTACATTTGGGTCTGTAATATACTGTGATACAATAAGACTAAAGTACTCTTCCCTTTTGGGACTGTGTTGGGAAGTTTCCTCTTTGGAAAAGAGAATAATAGTATCTAACATTTATTTAGGTACAAGGCACTATGCTAAGTGTTTTATAATTATTAACTCATGTGATCCTCTCAACCACCTTGGGAGGTAAGGTGCTATTATTATCCCCATTTTACAGATGAGGAGACTCAAACAAATACAGGTTAAGTGACTTGTTTAGAGTCGCACAGCTAGTAAGCGTCTGAGGTTCAGATTTGAACTCAGACCCAGGTCTCTATCTACTGCCCCCTATACTAGCTACTGGAAGCTGAGCACAAGAGCAGGTGGTTAAAATGAGATGCTACACAAAGCATCAGAAGAAATTTGACATTTTCAATTGGGAGCTACAAAAAATGGCAGAAAGAGTAAATTGTTAAATAGGAAGGTAGAATGGGGAACCATGGGGAACCATGACAAGGGACATCTACTATGAGCAGAGAACTGGAGGAAAGAGATATAGGCAGAGTAATGAAGTAGGAGGCATGAACTCCAGGTAGGGCAACACTGTTCATGCAGCTGACCAGAGATGTCCTGGAGAGGAATGACAACATGATCTGGAACCCTGTGTGCCCTGGCCAGGGTTCTACCAAGAGCAATCCTGCAAGGGACTGATTATAAAAGCCTCTGGGATTCATTGCTCACTGCCAAGTAGTATATATTTTCTTGGAATCATATAGGAGCCCTATTTGTGTTCTTTGACTTGTGAATAAATCTGTTCATGCTTTGAGCTTGTTGAACAGTGGGCTTTCAAGCAGGTTGTAAGAACACACAAGGTATCTCAGAAAGGAAGTTCCTGAATTATCTAGAATTCTAGGGTCTTAGAATTGGGAGAGACCTCAGAGCTTATGTAGTCTACCCCCTAGCCAAACCTAAAATAGTGTCTACAGCATTCCTAAAATCTGTCAAATGAGAGTCTAAGATACAAAGATTATATGTTACACAATTTCCTTAGAACATCCTTTCCCATTAAAGATATGCATATGAAAAAAATGCTCTAAATCACTATTGATCAGAGAGATGCAAATCAAAACAACTCTGAGGTACCACATCTCACTGGTCAGACTGGCTAAGACGACAAAACAGAAAAATGACAAATGCTGGAGAGGATGTGGAAAAATTGGAACACTAATGCTTTGTTGGTGGAGTTGTGAACTGATTCAACCATTCTGGAGAGCAATCTGGAACTATGCCCAAAGAGAGAAGAGGGGCTTTGTGATGGACTAAATTAATGTACAGCCTAGGGGTGGAGAAGTGTTTGGCAGAGGGACTTTGTGATTGATTAAATGAATGTAATGTCCAGGGGTGGGGTAGTACTTAATTGAATTACACTTGGTAAATGCTGTATTTTGAATTATGCTATATTTTGATTCTCTCTGTTCTTAATTTGACATTGAATAAAATGGAGAGCACCTATGCTGGTATTTTGAACCTTGGGAAGTTGCCTTTGCTTGTCATTACACCCAGCAATACCACTTCTAGGGTTATATCCCAAAGAGACCATAGAAGTGAGGGGAAGACCCATATGTACAAAAATATTTATAGCAGCTCTTTTTGTGGTGGCAAAGAATTGGAAATTAAGGGGAAGCCCATCAATTGGGGAATGGCTGAACAAGTTGTAGTATATGAATATAATGGAATACTATTGTACTATAAGAAATGAAGAACAGATGGACTTCATATTTACCTGGAGAGACGTATACAGACGGATGTTGAGTGAGAAGAGCAGAAACCAGGAAAAATTTGTACACTATTAAGACACAACATATGTGTGACAACCAGTTTTGATAGACTGGGCTCTTCTCATCTATGTAAGGTTATAAGACAACTCCAAAAAGACTGATGATGGAAAGAGATGTCTGCGTTCAGAGAAAGAACTATGGAGTATGAATGCAGATGGAAGCAAACTACATGCTCTCTGTCTTTATCTTGTTTGGGTTTGTTTCCTCTTTCCCATTGTTCATTCCATTGGTTACAATCCTTCTTTACAACCCGACTAATGTCTAATGTGAAAGTATTTCCAGATCCTATACTTGATTGCATGCTGCCATGGGCGGCAGGGGAAAGGGGGGGGAGGGGGGAAGGGGGAAAAGGGGAGAAAGGGAGGGGAAGAAAATTTGAAACTCAAGGGATTGTGGAACTGAATCTTGTAAACTAAAAGTAAACAAACCAATTAATAACGACTACAACAACAACAAAAAAGAACAACCCTTCCCTCAAAACGCCTTTGTTGCCCAGTTGCTTGCAAGGCCCCCATTGATTCACCAGTTCATATTAGACACTGACTTGGCTGAGTCAAATTGCCTTACAGTGGCAAGGGCTTAGACAATGGTCTCCCCATCCTCCCATTCTAGCTGAGTCTATATTATTCTAAGTGGAGTCTCAGTTGTGGAATAAAGGATAGAGCCCTGCGCCTGGAGTCAGGGAGATCTGAATTCAAATTCTCCCTCAGACAGATTCCTAGGTCAGTCTTTTAATTTCTGTCTTTCTTCAATAGAGGAGGAAAGAAAAGGGGGAATACCTCCCAGGGTTGTTGTGAGGATCAAATGAGATAATATTTGTAAAGCACTTAGCACAGTGCCTGGCACACAGTAGGTGCTTAAAAATACTTGTTGCCCCTTTGCTATACCAACCATGCCTCTAGATGAAGCTTTGTAACAACATAAGGAGCAGGAGCCAGGGGGAGCCTGGTTCAGACATACCCACTGTACAAAGAAGTCAGGGAGATTCTCCTACAACCTCACACTACGTGATTACAAAGGCTAGCCTCTCTCCCTATCCTGGGGAAGAGCTGGGCTCCATATACTTTATCTCACGTGTAGGTAATGTTAACTTTCAACCTATTCTGAATGCCTGGGCCAATGAATTTATAGGGAAACTATTGCATGAGAGATAGAAAGTTCAGATCTTCTTGGATATAAACTTAACCTTTTCCTCTAGCTAATATGACCACTAGATTGGAACTCCATGAATTCTTGTAGAGGACAAGTGACCTGTCCTGTGACTACTTGACTCCCAAGGATTTGTTTCATAAAAACTATTTCCCCAAAGAACAGAACATAAATTGTTTCTCTACGTTAATTTAGTTCCCCTTGATTACACCTTCAGCGATGGCCCTTTGCTACCACCCTCTGGCAGAAGTTTTTTATGCATTTCACCCTTCAGTTTTGTAGGATTCACACTCCTCCTCCTCTTCCTTTTCCTCTTCTTCCTCTTTTCTCCTCCTTCTCCTTCCTCTTCCTTCTTCTTCTACCTCCTCCCTTCTTTTTTTCCCTCATCTTCATCCTCCTCTTCACATTCCTCCTCCCTCTTCTTCCTCACTCTCCTCTTCTTTCTCCTCCACAAACATTTATTGAGTGTCCACTTGGTGCAGGACACTGTGCTAGGCTCTGGGGAGGCAAAAAGAAACTTGTAGCCCAGCTGGGAAGACAACACATGTGTATGCACTGTTCATTTTCAAATAACAACCACTATATCTTAAATTCATATAGTAATTAAGGTTTCTAAAGCACTTACCATTGATTATCTGATTTGTTCTTAACAACCTGGTGAGAAAGCTGCTATTATGACCCCTATTTTACAGTTGAGAAAACTGAAACTCAGAGAAGTTGTCATTTATGTTCCCAGGGCCGTATAACTAGTAAATGTGGATGGTTTATTCAGTAATATGTCAACAACTATTGCCAGATAAGAGAGGAAAGATGGATTAGGGTCAGGTAATAGAAAGCTTTGAATTTCATCCTGAAAGGAATGGGGAGCTATTGAAAGTTATTGAGGAAGATAGTGACATGATGAAAGCAGTATTTTAGGAACATAAATATTGTTGTGATGCAGAGGATAGATAAAAGAGGGAGAGTAGAACTAAGGAATCCAATTAGGAAAATATTATCATAGCCCTGGCGTGAATGATAAAGGGTTGGATTGGGGTGAGAGGAGTAGGAAAGGATGGTTATAGTGGACATTACAAAGTAAAAATGGACATGACTTGATATTACACTGGGTACAGGGCAAGAGGAAGCAAAGATAAGTCCAAGTTTTCTTGGTCTGAAAAAAAAAAGCAGAATGATCATAGCACTGACAGGAGTGGGGAAGTTCATGGCCCACAGGAGAATAGAGTGGAAAGATCTGGATGGGGAGTCAGGAGATCTAAGTTCTAATAAAAAATGCAGAGAATCAAATTTCAATGTGGAAGGGACCTGAGAGGCCACTGAATTGGCTCTGCTACTTATCTGTGTGGATTCTCCCTTCATACAATCTCTTCTGTGATGAAGCCACCACTCTGGGTCAGGCTCTCATCACCTCACTCTTATAGCAGACTATAGCAATAGCCTGAACATTGCCCCAAGCCTCCAGTCTCTCTGCACTCCAATCCACCCTCCACTCAGCTACCACAGGTCTGACCAGGACATCACTCCCTCTCCTCTGCCCCATTCAATAGACTCCAGGAGCTCCCTATTGCCTTCAGAATCAAGTATGAAATCTTGTTTGGCATTTAAAGCCTTTTGTAATCTGCGCCTCCTATCTCACCAGTTTTGTTACACTTTATTCCTTTCCACAAACTTTATAATTCAGTAGGGAAGCCTAGCACCTACCTCTGCTGGGTGTAATGCCAAGCAAAGGCAACTTCCCAAGGTTCAAAATACCAGCATAGGTGCTCTCCATTTTATTCAGTGAAAAATTAAGAACAGAGAAGATCAAAATATGACATCATTCAAAATACAGCATTTACTAAGTGTGATTTAATAATCTCCAAGTACTACCCCCAAGTGTGATTTAATCAAGTACTACCCCACCCCAGGACATTAGATTCATTTAATCAATCACAAAGTCCCTCTTCTAAATACTACTCCACCCCAGGTTGTACATTCATTTAGTCCATCACAAAGCCCCTCTTCTCAAATGGAGATTAGTTTCCAATCATAAGTAAAGTACATTCATTTGTTCAATCACAGAGCACAAAAAGGTCAAAAGTTCCCCACCCTTGGATCACAATTGAATCTACCCCAGAGTTACAACAAGCTTAAGCACAGCACTTAATACCCAAATGGAGGTCTTTTATTCATCTTGAAACAGGCAAGTTCTCAGCAAATCTTTGTTCCTGGGGAGACAAAGCTTAGCAAGGCCACAAGATACATTGCCAGTCTCTTCATTAATTCACTCTCTGTCTGCAGAACAGTCTCAGGAGCTCTGAACCAACAGCAAGGTTCAAATTATTCTGCAACAACAACACTGTCCTTCACCAGTGGACAGAATTCACTCTCTGTCTGCAGAACAGTCTCAGTAGCTCTGAACCAACAGCAAGGTTCCAAGACCTCTGCAACAACAGGACTGTCTTTCACCAGTGGACAAATCTGGCAAAACAACATCAAAACAGACAGACAAAGTACCAGCATAACAGCCATGTCTCCTCAGTCCTTGGCAGCTCTAGGTGGCAGCTCTCAAAAGTCCTGGGAAATTCAAAGTGGCCCTCAGCAATCCTCTCAGTCTCTCTCTGCCTTCAAGATTCTGCTTCCAAAAAGTTCTTCTGCCTCTCTCTTTTCTTGTGTCTCTCTAAATTTACCTCACTAGCTCCTCCCAGTTCAGCCCTCTCTTTTCACATCAACAAGTCCATCCCACAAGTGGGATTCACAAACTCTGGGTTTTAACACCTCAATTTGAAAACCAAGCCAATACAGGGGGATCTTTAAATTCCATTACCATTACATTCCACCCCTCCAGGATCCTTGGCCTTACAATCTCAATCTAAATGGCCATGGATCCTGGAACAAATAGAGGCACTATGCTTTGTAATCTTACTGACTATACCATAATGTAATGCCAAGCAAAGGCAACTTCCCAAGATGCAAAATACCAGCATAGGTGCTCTCCATTTTATTCAGTGACAAATTAAGAACAGAGAGAATCAACATATAGCATAATTCAAAATGCAGGATTTACTAAGTGTGATTTAATCAAGTACTACCCCACCCCTGGACATTAGATTCATTTAATCAATCACAAAGGCCCTCTTCTAAATACTACTCCACCCCTAGGCTGTACATTCATTTAGTCCATCACAAAGCCCCTCTTCTCAAATGGAGATTAGTTTCCAATCATAAGTAAAGTACATTCATTTGTTTAATCACAGAGCACAAAAAAGGTCAAAAGTTCCCCACCCTTGGATCACAATTGAATCTATTCACTCTCTGTCTGCAGAACAGTCTCTGGAGCTCTGAACCAACAGCAAGTTTCCAAGTATTCTGGAACAACAGGACTGTCCTTCACCAGTGGACAGTATTCACTCTCTGTCTGCAGAACAGTCTCTGGAGCTCTGAACCAACAGCAAGGTTCCAAGCATTCTGCAACAACAGGACTGTCTTTCACCAGTGGACAAATCTGGCAAAACAACATCAAAACAGACAGACAAAGTACCAGCAAAACAGCCATGTCTCCTCCGTCCTTGGCAGCTCTGGGTGGCCGCTCTCAAAAGTCCTGGGCAATTCAAAGTGGCCCTCAGCAATCCTCTCCATCTCTCTCTGCCTCCAAAAAGTTCTTCTGCCTCTCTCTTTTCTTGTGTCTCTCTAAATTTACGTCACCAGCTCCTCCCAGTTCAGCCCTCTCTTTCACTTCAACAAGTACATCCCACAAGTGGGATTCACAAGCTCTGTGTTTTAACACAATCAGTTTGAAAACCAAGCCAATACAGGGGGATCTTTATATTCCATTACTATTACAGTGGAAGGGCTTGCTGAGCCCTTTTCAGGGCTGCTTTCCACCTTTGGTGTCTGCTGGATTCATCCAACTCTCACCAGTGACTCCAAGAAGCTGTAGCATGAACAGCAGCCGCACTCTGGTAAGCCAGTTTGGCAGACACACAGGTTAAAGGTAACCAAGGGATGTCAAACCCTTCTGTGAGCTAGAGAAGTGTCTACCCCAAGCATGTGAAGATTTTCCTTGGTGGCATGGGCTGATGAGAACAATTTATTCCATAGGCCACAAAGGCGGTTGAGGCATGCATGGTGGAGCGCTTAGAGCTTGTTCAGACATGAAAGACTTCAAAGTCCCCCACTGCATCCTGGGCCATCACCAGTCATCTTGCCTTTGTCTTGCCACTGGACTTTGATGACTCTGGAAGAGAGAGTGAGGCTGATGACTTCAAGGAATTCTGCCTCCCTTAAATCCAGTTCCTCCGTTGCCTTTTGCCCTTTTACCTCTCTCAGAGTCCTGTGGTGACAGACGAGTGATGAAGAAGCAGGTGCGGATACACTGACAGCTGTTGTTACAATCCTGAACACAGGCAGCCCAGGCCATAGGTTTGGCCTCTCACTGAAGCAGGGATTCATCAACCTGCTGGGTGTCTAAGCAGCCTTTTAAGGACTGCACTGCTTACCTCCTGGTGAGAGAAGGGGCTGGAAAAGGTGCCTTTAAATTGTCTGCTTCATCCAACCCTGGCCTGCTTACCATGGCAGGTGGGGATCCTGCTGTGTGGTTGAAACACACAAAAAATGTACAAAAACTTTTGTAAAGATGAATCTTCTCATCATCAGTAATACCCCAGCATGGCATGCCTACATCAAAGAAGGCCCTCTGCTCTATGAGAGAAGCAGAATTGTAGTAGTTTAAAAGAAACATGAAATGCATGAATGTAGACAGCTCTGCTCCAAATGTTCACACACACTATTTGTGCCTGACCTGTGGTAGAGTTTTCTGAGTTATACTGGCCTGATCCACCACAGTCAGACCTACTACCTTGACTCGAACATAGTGATATCATTTTGGTCCTCTTCGAGAACAAAGGACAACAACCAACCAGCAATTCAGTAACACTGTCTCCTTGCTGTTCCTCACTTAAGATAAGGTTCATCTCCATACCTTCGCACTGGGATATCCCCCAGTCAGGGGATGCTTACTCTCCTTGTCTCTTATCTCCAATTATCCTGTATATATCTTGTTTATATAGTTGTTATCATGTTGTCTCCCTTTTTATATTGTAAGCTCCTTGAAGGCAAGTGCTGCTTTTGCTTTTCTTTGTATGTTCAGTGCTTAGCACAGTTCCTGAACCAGATGCTTAATAAATATTTGTTTGATTTGTGGACATCTCTGGACCTCAATTTTCTCATTTCATATTAGCACACCTCAAAACTCTAAACCTTTGCAACTCTTTTAGTGTCCAGATATCTCACCCCAAAACACACCTCCATCTCACTATTATCTCTTCTTTTCTAAAATCTCTTAGCCTTTCCCAGAACCAGGATTCTTCTCTCAGGATCTATTCTCTTCTCTCAGGATACTTTCTTCTCTCAAAGTTATGATCCTACTACAGAAATCTCTACTATAATTTCCTTTTAGAAATTATTAGGGTACTTTGAACAAGGTGGTAACCAACTCCATTCAATATAGCTGTAATAGCTTATGATTCCAAATGCTATTTCTACGACTTCTCTGAACGTGACATTTCTCCCTGGACACCATTCTCTTATACGTGCTTTCTTTCTCTATTAAAAGTAAGCTCCTTGAGGGCAAGGAGGGTCATCATCAGAGCAGACACCAGGAAACTTGCCTGAGAGGCAACATAGCATGGTCCTGGATCCAAGTGAGATTTGGGCTCAAATTTTGCTTCTGACCATGGCAAGTCACTGAAATTCTCTGAGCATTAGTTTCCTCATCTATAAAATCACGCAAATACTCAAAAGAACTTTTAAGTAGTTGCAATAATATTAAATTCTGACTATACCAAGAATCAAAAGGAGTTTCTACTAAGAGGATTGTTTTCAAGATGATCCCAGGGCCTTTTCTTGGCAGAAGGTCTCTTCTCTCTCATTGCCTTTATTCCTTCTCTCAGGGTCTTTCTTGGCTTATTTGTCAAGTGCTGTTTTCCTATCCTTGAGTTCTTGAATCCATTCTCAAACAAGGTCCCTGCTTTAGCAAGGACAAACCATTTACCATTTAGCAATTAGAACCAATCTCCATTTTAATGTTTGCCCCCTCACCTCTGCTAGCACATCTCCAAAAGGACAGGTTTGGACTAGATGTCCAGATCTGCATCTATGATCCTTCTGATATTTGAGTGGTTTCTGATAGAAGGACCTAGGTTTGTCCAGATTCAGAATCCCTGAGGCATATAACACTACCATCATGAGGTATGTAATGCCTTTAGACTTTAGACACTCTTCCTCTACCATACCAGAGTGCTAGGGATTCTGAAAAACACTCAAGCTCCTGAACTACATTTTCTGGTGGGCCTCTGTCCATCAAAATTTAGGTTTGTATATGCTTTGAATGTTACAATTAATATCTGTGTCTGCTCCCTGGCAGGAAACTTAAAGTTTACTTCTTTCATTGTTAAACTCCCTTTCTCTTCTTTCTACCTCAGTAAACCTTCATTAGATTATATCATTGACCTTCACCCGTAGAAAGGAATCACTGTGATTCTATTGGTTATAGATTCTTTAACCAGGATGGTGAATTTTATCCCCATTTGACATTTACTCAGTATTCCTCATGGTCTGAGACCATGCCTTCCATTTAAACAGCCTCCCCAACCATAGCTGATTAAGAATATGGATTTACCTCCTGTTTCTAGAAGGCATTCCTAGCCCTCCTATTCATACAACCACAAGTTACCACAGCCTGCCTACACTTCATCAAATAGACAAACATGGCATCAACCCGATTCTCAAACAAACATGTTTCTTAGGTAATCCAAATGACAATTGGCTGTCATGCCTGTTGTAGGCCACATTCAATTACAATAATGCCATCTATGCAACAGGATCCATTCCAAACCAAATAATGGAGACCAGTTTTGAGTAAATCCTACTATGCTCTCAAGACTTCTCAAGTGGTCGAGCCTGCAGGGAGGAGAAAATTCTTAGTTAAGAAGCTTCAAATACGTAGCAGAGAGCTGAGTCTTCAGTCTTCATCTCATCATTGCCCAACAGTAATAATAGCTGATGTTTATAAAGTGCTTTTAAAGCTTTGCAAAGCACTTCATATACATTGCCTTGTTTGATTTCATAAGTGCTACAGGTGGTATTTGCATGATTTTACAGATGAGGAAACTAATGCTCAGAGAGTTTCAGTGACTTGCCATGGTCAGAAGCAAGATTTGAACCCAGATCTCACTTGGATCCAGGACCATGCTATGTTGCCTCTCAGGCAAATTTCCTTTTGTCTGCTCTGATGATGACCCTCCTTGCCCTCAAAGAGTTTACTTTTAATAGAGAAAGAAAGCTTGTATAAATGAGTGGTGTTCAGGGAGAAATTTTATATTCAGGGAAGTCATAGAGATAGAACATGGAGTCATAGGACAACTGATTGAGATGTCCTTTCCAGGGATGGTAGACTTGATTTTATTATTGTTCAATGAACTAGAGGTAGAAAGTTGGATATGGGGTGGGAAGAAGAAGTCCATGGAGGAAGATGGTGGAGAAGCAGCAGCACAGAGAATGTGGGATGGGATTAGATATAGTAAGTACTCACCTATCAGAAAACCAGGCTCTCAGGCTGAGAGCTGGAGCCCAGAGCATGGAGATGGTTAGGGAATGACGAATGACATTGGCTAACCTAAAGAACTCCAGCAGTTAAAGGCCATCCTTACCAATCCCATGCTCTGTGGGGTCAGGGCCTGGTGCTTCCTGGAGTCTACACCTGCATCCATTCCATTCCTCCATCTCCTCAGTCCCAGATCTAGTATGTCCTCTTCCTGTCTGCTGCCTGACAGCTGTCCCATCATTCATTCCTGCAGCCACCAGTTAATTAAATGTGCCTGAGACATTTCACTCAACATTTAGATGAGACCCAGAAGGAGTACAAAGGACAGGCATAGATGTACAAAGGACCCCATCTTTTTTTGTAAGGAATAATATATGTCTAACCTACAAGCTGCTACCTCCACCAGACACTTAGAAAACACACCCTATAAAATTGTACTAAATCATTTCTCTATCTCCCCACATCCTCTTGCCCTTATTTAGACATACAAGAATACTAGGCATTATAGGATCTTAGATTCTAAGACAATTTAGGACAGTCTCTACTATCTGGTAGGTATTTTTTAGAAGAATGCATGTTAGGAGGGTCAGAGTGAGGGGTAAAGAACAAGTTCTCCAGCCTCTGCCTATTTGACTACAAGGTAAAACAAAGTCCAGACATATGGCAGGTAATCTCCCCTGTATAATGGAGGTGAGGTGGTAGTTTCCTTGAGAAACTAGATCTACTGGTGCCAGTGCAGTCCTGGATCTCAGTCCTCGGGAGAGAAGGAGCACTAGCACATCAGAGCTTGTGGCTGCAGTGCAACAGGCACCTTCGTCACAGTTCCAAGGCAGAAAGGCATATTTGTGGCCACTCACCGACCAGGCACAAGCCAGGAGAGTAGTAAACATATCCCTCTCTAGATCGTACCACCTTGGAAGAAGTGAAAACTTACAGGTCCCTAGAAGTGGGAAAGCTGCACAAAACCTCTGAATCTTGGGACAGAGCATCCTCCACCAACAGAGCAAAGAGTTTAGTAAAGAGTTAAAAGTCAAGAAATAGGTCAGAAAAATGAGCAAGAAACAGAAGAAAATTCTGACTATAGAAAGTTGCATGGTTTGGCCTTCATTCTTGAAGAGAATCATGAAATCAGGGAGATGATTGACATGACTTGCAATTGACTTTTATTTGAGTGAGGGGGACTGTACAAAGCACCAGCCTCACTTTCTCCTCCAGAGCCATCTGGAGCCAGTGGTCAGATAATCAGGATGACTGGAGATGGCCCAGGATGCAGTGGGAGACCTTGGCCCTTTTAAGTTAAAGTCTTTTCAAGTTCTCTGCTCTGATGATGACAAGGAGCTCCTTTAATAGAGAAAGAAAGCACATATAAAAGAGTGGTGTCGAGGGGAAAATGTTTTGCTCAGGGAAATCATAGAGATAGCATTTGGAGTCACAGGACAACTGATTGAGACGCCCTTTTCAGGAATGGTAGAGTTGATTTCATTATTTTCAAAGAGCTAGAGGTAGAAAGTTGGGTATGGGGTAGGAGAAAGAAGGCCATGGATGAAGATGGTGGAGAAGCAGCAGCATGGAGAATGTGGCATGAGATTAGATATGGTGAGGCAACACTCATTCACTGTACAGACCTCTTTAAGAAGTGAATCAAGGGATGGCCCCTTTAATAAAAAAAAAAGTCAAACTGAGAGGGGAAGACCCTTAGGGTTGCTGGCCAAAAGAGAAACAGTTACTGTTTATATTCACTTTGAGCCAGGAGGGTCCAAAAAATAACCATTAAGTAGTGCTTTCACAGGACTGAAAGTTACTAGGGTGACAAGAAAGAGAGACCTTTGTCTATTAAAATACACATGGTTCCCACAGGACCAATTGAGTTTGATACATTCAGTCTTGGGGTTAGGTGCTGGTCCTCCCTCTAGAACATAGCAGAGAAGTCTGTCTACCAACTGATGCCCAATTCATACTTTTTCCAGATCAAATGTGCCTTCTCCTGTGACTAGGTTCCTTGTTGGGCTCATGGATTATCCTGCATCCAGGGGCTTAGATCTTTCTTTTAAAGCCCAGATTCTGAAGTGCTCCATTGAAAACAAAGAGAGAAACACAACTCATGAGCTTCTGGATCAGAGAACTACAGACTCATTCCTACGTATGTGACAACTCTCACCCATGGTGGAGAGAGCGGCTATGACAGATCCCATCCAGAAACACATTCTGACTCTAATCCCTTGACTCATTTGCTCAGTTTGTTGAGTGAGCAGTCAAGCACTTAACATGTATTATTAAGTGCCTACTGTGTGTTAGGCATTGAACTAAGTACTTGGAATGCAAAGGAAGGCAAAAACACTGACCTCAAGGAACTCACATTCTAATGGGGAAGACAACATGTAAATAAATAACTTAGCACATACAAGATATAGGCAGAAAAATATGGAGAAGAGAAAATGGAGTCAGTCCATGTAAGTTGGATCATAGAGTTTGTTGACTAAAGTGTGAGAAGATTGGAGAGTTGGAGGGAGCCAGGTTACTGTAAAGCCACACATGAGCAGCTTTCCAGAGGACTGCTGCTGTGAACAGCTTTCAAGGTTCTGATCATGTAGTATAGTGAGCTCTCTATTTATTCAATAAAAAATCAGAGCAAAACATTTACAGAAAATTGAGGTACAGCATTCACCATGTCACAACTCAACAACTTATCACTAAAATGGCCACATAGTTTTCACCAAAGTGGTCACATAGTTTTGAACAAATTACAATCATTTAGTAACTCAATCATTAAGGAACATAAAATACAAAAGGTCAAAGTCCTCCACCCATGGGGCATAGTAAGTTACAAATCAGTCACTACTCAGTCATCAGTCACTACTCAGTACCCTCTTAAAGGGTAGTGGAAAATACACAGGCTATCCACCCCTCAGTCACAAGTAAGTTACAATTTTATCAGTCACTACTCAGTACCATCAAGAGGTCTTTTCATCTTGACTCGAGCTCCTACCTGAATCCACCAAACTGTCACCTGGGTTCAAAGGCAGACAGCTCCCAGGTCCTTGTCCAACTCTCCATGCAGTTCCTACTCCACATTAAAGCTCACAGTGTCCAGTCCATCTCAAATCCTTCACAGTCTCTGTTCCTGGGAAGACAAGGCTTAAAAAAGTCACAACACTTGTGCAAAATACCAGCACCACAGTCATGGTTCCTCAGTCTTCTGCAGCTTTGGCTGGCCCTCAGAAGTCCTCAGCAGTTCCTGCTGGTCCTTGGAAGTCTTCAGCACCATAAGCTCCATTCTCAAAATCAAAATCACTTTATCCAGCCTCCACATGGCTTGCTCCAAGAAATTCTGTCTCAGCTCTCAATGCTCATTCCTCTTCTCAATCCTCAGTCCAGTCTTCAGTCTAGCAGCAGCAGCCCTGCCTCCATGACGCTTACCCCAGGAAATTCTGACTGTCTAGCTTGTGCTCTTCCTGAAATATGGTATAGCTCCTCTCTGTTCAGCCCTTTGCTGTTATGTCATCAACAGGGGTTCCCTGTTCAGTCCCTTCCTGTTACATCAGCAACAAGGGTTCATACCGTCTGTTTCTTTAACAGCGGCTTAATTTGAAACTAGGTGCTAAGTACCTCTTAGCTTAGCAACACAAAGGAATCTCCAAATTTCATTACTATTACAGTTACAAAGAGCTTTAAATGACAAACAGAAAACTTTATATTTGATCCTAGATATAATAGGGAGCCACTGACACTCCTTGAACAGGTGGAGTGACATGGTCAGATCTGTGCTTTAGGAAAATCATATTAGCATCTGAGTGGAGAATGAATTGGAGCAGATATTGAAAAAAGACAGCTTGCCCCTTAAATAATCATACTGACCTCAACATACATCTGTAATGGTAATGGAATTTGAACCCCACAATGGGATGGACTTGTTGACACGATGAGAGGGGGCTGAACTGTGAGGAACTGGTGCCATGGATAGAGAGGCCCAAGCAGAGAGAGGCCAGAAGAACTTGTGGGAACCAGCATCTGAAGGCTGCTGCTACTGCTGGAGAGAGAGAAATGAGAACTGAGGACTGAACTGGGAGGAAGCATGACTGTGGTGCCCGTACTTGGTCTGTCTGTTTTGATGTTACTTTGTCAGATTTGTCTGTTAATAGAGGATGTTTGCTGTTGTTGCAGAAGTCCAGGGACCTTGCTGTTGGTTCAGAAGCCCTGAAAGAGGATTTTCTTGTTGTATGTTTATAGAAATCCTGGAGGAGGGTCTTGTTGATGTTTTCAGGTGTCCTGGTACTGTACTATTTGTGCTAATTCCTCAGACCTTGTTGTTGGGTCTAGGTTGATTTCACAGGCAGAGAGTGAATTGATAAGCATGCTGGCAAAGTATATCTATATTGTGTCTTTGTTAAGCCTTGTCTTCCCAGGAACAGAAACTGCTGAGAACTTGCCTTGGGTCAAGATGAAGAAAAGACCTCTCCTTGGGTATTGAATGCTGTGATAATATTGCAACCTAGTTGTGACCTAGGGGTGGGTGGCCTTTGTGTTTTGTGACTGACCAAATGGATGTGCTTTGTTTATGATTGGAAACTAATCTCCAATTGAGACTACCCAGGGGTGGAGTACTTTGACTTTTGTACTTTGTGATTGAACTGAGAACTTACTAAATGATTGAGTTACCCTGTGTTTTTATTTTTCTCTTATCTGTTAATGTTTTGCCTTAATCTGTTACTGAATAAATGGAGAGTTATTTTGCTCATAATCCAAACCTTGAAGTTGCTTTGCTTGGTGTTACAACATCCAGGTGATAGTGTTGAAGGAGCCCTGGACTGAGATTCTAGAAGTCTGGGTTCTGAACCTAGCTACTAACTAGGTGGCACCAGAGTGCATAGAGCACCAGGCCTTCAGTCAGGAAGACTCAACTACCAGAGATAAAATCTGGCCTCAGACACTCACTAGCTGTGTGACCCTGGGCAAGTCACTTTACTGTGCCTCAGTTTCCTCACCTGTAAAATGAGCTGGAGAAGGAAATGGCAAATCACTCCAGTATCTTTTCCAAGAAGACCCCAAATGGGGCCATAAAGAGTAAAATACGACTGAAACAAATGAACAATTTACTATCTATTTGACTTTGGGTTAGTAACCTTTATGTCAACTCTGTTTTCTCATCTGGGCATGACAATATTTGTACCACCTCTTTGGAAGCAGCAAGAATAGAGCTCAAATTTACCTCAGACTTACTAACTGTGTGACCCTGGATAAGTCACTCAACTGCTGTCTACCTCAGTTTCTTCAACTGTAAAATAGGAATCTTATTAGCACCTATGTCTCAGGGTTGTTGTGAGGATCAAATGAAATAATATTTATAAAGGGATTAATACTGTGCCTGGAACATAGGTGATAAGCAAATTTTTGTTCCCTTCCCCCCTCTTCCCACTTTATTGGGAGGAAATCACTTTGACAAACTTAAAGCTCTACAGAAATGTTAGTTATTGTATCACAGCATTCCCCCTGCATTCCATGTCCTATTTTTTTCCCCACATGGCCTCTTTCCAATCAAAAATCTCCCTCCCTATGGTCCAGAATGGGAACCTCTTCTTTACCAAACTCCCCTGACATTCCAAGATAAGCCCCTGCAATTTCGGTCCACTCCCTTCTTCCCACTCCCAGGCAGGCCCTTGACACTCACATAAGCAACTTAGTCTCTAAACCAAGCATGAATCAGAAATGGACAGTGTGAAACAGGGACCCTATGGCCTGGTCTTCTTTAAACTCTGTCACTCCTCAGAGTGCAGGCAGGCCCTTGATGGGTAAGTCTGCTAATAATAGCTACCATTTATACAGTGCTTACAGAAATCTAGCACATCTATTTCCTTCAGGGTCCAGAAGGACTCACCCCCTCTCCCAGCAAAGCCAGAGCTTTTGGAAGCTGAGTCAGGCAGCCTGAGTACAGCTGCAGGGGCCAGCAGCTGCTCGCCCTTTCATCATCTGCTAAATGGTAAGAATGAATGGGCGGAAGGGTTAGGTGAGTACATGACTGGCAGTGGTCACCCAGGTAACCATGTTCTGTTGGCAGGAAATAATCACAGGCAGGGAAACAGCTTTGTACAGAGTAGGGGGGAAGGGAGAAAGGCCTAGCATGAATTTCTTTTAATTCCCTTCTTTTCTGTTCTGACCTGTAAAGGAGAGGCTGCCCGCTACTGGGGAGAGACACTTTGCCAACTCAGTTAGTGAACAGGAAGCCATATGTTGGGGTGTGTATTTCCAGGGATGGCATCACTTTTCATCTTTCTGTCCCCGGCACCTACAGAATTGTAGTGACTTGCACATTGTAGGAGCCTAACAGATATTTGGTGAATTGAATTGTTGAGGTAATTAAGCATTTGTAAATATAAGTAATTAGCAATCAATCTATATTATATTATTTTACTAAAGAAGTAGTTTAATAGAAGGCACATAATATACTAGATTCTGTACTTTCTCTATTTTATGTATATGTACATATGCTATATGTGTATTATATATATGTATATATATATATGGAATAGATATACACATATGACATCAGTTATTCGTGTCTGTATTAAGGCTACCTGTTGAGCCTGTATTTGAGGCCAGACTAAGCTCAGAGAAAACCAGAACTGAGAGATGCAGACAGAAGATATATCTGGAGTAAACAGGCAGGATCCTGCTCATCTGTGTAACCCCCAACCCACACCCCAACCTCTCTGTCCCAAAAATACAGGCAGTGGAAAAAGTCGTACCAGTTGAGTCGAGCCTTAAGATTTAAGGAGCTGGGGCTTATTATTGTGGAGGGCTCCACCGTCCTTTTGGCCACTCTGGATTTTAACCTAGGTGCTCTCTCTCCCCATCTTTCACTCCCCATCATCCAAGCAATTACTGAATCTTGTCACTGAATTCTTACCTAGCCCTTAATCACTGAATGGGCATTGCCTCAGACAAGCTGAGACCTGGGGAAGACCTTAGCTTAAAAAGGCCAAGGTCTCCCACTGCATCCTGGGCCATTATCAGTCATTTTGACTTATGTCTTTCCACCGGACCCCAATGACTCCAGAGGAGAGAGTGAGGCTTGCACAGTCTTGCCTCACTTAAGTCCAAGTCACTTGCAAGTCAAGACATCATGCTCCTGATGTCATTGGTCCTCTTCAAGAACAAAGGACCAAGGGCGGCTAGGTGGCTCAGTGAGTGAAGCGCCAGCCCTGGAGTCAGGAGGACCCCAGTTCAGTTCTGGCCTCAGACACTTAACACCCACACAAAAAAACTAGCCGTGTAAACTTGGGCAAGTTACTTAACCCCAATTGCCCTCCAAAAAGGCAAAAAAAAAAACCCCAACAAAAAACGAAGGACCAAAGAGTCTTCTCATTTCTTTCATTGTAATATCTCTTGCATATACTCCCATATTTCCTCTGACACCACAGTCCCCCTGCTTGAGGTCCTCATATCTGGAATACTGATTTAGCCTTCTGGTTGCTCTCCCTTACCTCAAGCCCCATTCAACTCAGCTGTCAGGTGGATCTTCCTAAAACACAAACCTGACAACCTCATAACTCCCTC
Source organism: Petaurus breviceps papuanus (assembly GCF_028583685.1). Lineage (NCBI taxonomy): Eukaryota > Metazoa > Chordata > Mammalia > Diprotodontia > Petauridae > Petaurus > Petaurus breviceps. The sequence goes on along the minus strand of NW_027185712.1, from coordinate 16,759,045 downwards.
CCCTCCCCTTCAATCAATTCCACTGGCTCCCTATTGCTCCTAGAATTAAATATAAAATCCTGTTTGGCTCTTAAAGTTCTTCATGCCATGACCTCTTCCTATATTTCCAGTCTTATTCTTTGCTCCCTCACTCTCATGTACTCTACAATTTAGTGACTGGCTTTCTAGCCATTCCTCCCACGTGACAATCTGATTCCTTACTCCAGGCATTTTCACTGTCGCCTGTGTCTACAATTCTCCTCCTCTTCATCTCTACCTTCTGGCTTTCCTGCCTTCCTTCAACTCTCAGTTAAAATCCCACCTTCTACAAGAAGCCCTTCTCAATCCTCCTTAATGCCTTCCCTCCGAGGTTGTCTGCCATTTACCTCGCATAGACCTTGTTTGTACATGGTTGCTTGCATGCTGTGTCCTATTAGACTGTCACTTCTTAAGAGCAGGCATGCTTTCTGACTTGCTTTGTATGCCCAGTGCTTAGTGCAGTACGTGGCATATAGTAGGTGTTTAATAAATGCTTCTGTATATGTGTGTGTGTGTGTGTGTGTGTGTGTGTGTGTGTGTAAGAGAGACAGACAGACAGACAGATGGGGGAACAAAGGGGCAGAGAGCAACAGAAGGAGAGGGACGGAGGGAGATGGAGGAAGAGAAACAGAGATGAACAGAGGACCTACGATCTATAAAGATGAATGAATGACCCACAAACTTTCTTTTAGCCAAAAAAAATTTTTTTTTAAAGAAAACAGAGGTAGTGGCAGAACAACAGAGTCTTTGGAGCATGAATCACACAAACAAAGATTTTTCTGGATCGAGCCTCCCGAGGAGTAGAGATGTACTATCCAGAGGCCAAAATATAAGGACTGCAGATAAACCAGAGAGCATTCTGGGGACAATGACCAAGATGTGAAAGACATTGAGTCCACATGGTGAGGACTGGCTGAAGGTGTTGGAAATAGTAAGCTTGGAGAAGCCTCATTCCTGACAAGGATAACAGTCTTCAAATATCTAAAGGTCTGTGATATGACAGAATTGCCTTTCTCCATCTGGTCCCAAAGAGCAGACCTGGAAGCAAGGGGCAAAACTTACGAAGAGATGGATTTAAGCTTGAAGTCAGGAAAATAGCTGTAACCACTTGAGCTATCCAAAAGCTGAATGGGCCACATCTATTGGCTTGGTGCGGGACTTCCTCACCCTTCCCTGTGATCAGTGTCAGCTGCCGTCTCTGGGGTCCTGTGGTTCCCTCCTCTCTTGGAGTCACATGGTTCCCTAGAGGGAAACTTGAAGCTGTATTTGTCCAATTAGCTTTCTCTGACCACCTCAACTCTGGTTTGTGTCTCTGTCCTTGTATACTGTCCTTTTTAAAGGTCAAGTCCAAGGGTAGATCATAAATATTTGTTTCATCGACTGGACAATAATTATTCATGAAGAGGAAGCTAGTGGTGCAGTATATAGAGCACCAGGCCTGGAGTCAGGAAGACATGAATGCAAATCCAGCCTCAGATACTAGCTATGTGACCCTGGGTAAGTCACTTAATCTCTGTTTCTCTCTGTCCCTCTCTCCCTCCCTCCCAACCCCCTCCCCCTCCCCCCCTGTAAAATGGGGAAAAGGGCACTTGTAGAACTTTAGCTTTTTTACACATTACTCCCCTTTCCATACTCTGTGTTCTAGTCAGTCTGGCCTTCTTGCACCTCCTCATAAGAACCAGCATCCCATTTCTTGTTTCTATGCTTATTCACCACCCTTTCCAATGCGTGGAATTATACTCTCTCCTTGCTTCTGCCTCTTGGAGCCCTGGTTTCTCTCAAAACTGAGCTCATGTCACATTCTATGTGACACCTTTCCTACCCGCATCCCCAACTGCTTCCTAGATGTTAATACTCTTTGACAAGTGTAAAGACTTAAGATTTTGGACTAAGAATTTATTATTTGGTAAAAACTCATGAGAGAACTGGGAAAGCAGTATGACAGAACCTGGGTATAGACCAATATCTTTTTTTTTTTGCCTTTTTTGGAGGGCAATTGGGGTTAAGTAACTTGCCCAAGGTTACACACCTAGTTTTTTTTTGTGTGTGGGTGTTAAGTGTCTGAGGCCGGAACCGAACTCGGGTCCTCCTGACTCCAGGGCTGGCGCTTTACTCACTGCGCCACCCAGCCGCCCCTATAGACCAATATCTTAAGTCATTTACTAAGATAAGGTCAAAACTGGATACATGACCTAGATATAAAGAGAGAGATTACAAGAAAATTAGAAGAACATGGAATAGATTACTTAGATTTATGGAGAGGTGAACAAATTATGAATAAACAAGAGAGAGATAGCAAAGTTAGGTGTAAAATAGATAATTTTGATTACATTAAGTTGGAAAGGTTTTGTACAGATAAAACAAGTGTAGCCAATATTAAAAGGAAGCAGAAAATTGAGGGAAAATTTTATGGACAGTTTCTCAGATAAAGGTCTCATTTATAAGTCATTCCCCAATTGATAAATGGTCAAAAGATATGAACAGGCAGTTTTCCATGAAGAAATCAAAACAATTTGTAGTCATATGAAAAAATGTTCTAAATCACAATTAATCAGAGAAATGCAAATTAAAACAGCCTTGAGATATCATTTTACACCTACCAGATTGGTTAAAATGATTGAAAGGGAAAGTGACAAATGTTAGAAGGGATGTGAAAAAAATGGGACACATTCATTGTTGGTGGAATTGTGAACTGATCCAACCATTTGGGAGCGCAATCTGGAATTATGCCCAAAGAGTTATTAAACTACCTATACCATTTGACCCGGCAATAGCACTACTAGGTCTATTTCCAAATATGATTAGGGAAAAGGGGGAAAAAACTATATGTTCTAAAATGTTTTATAGCAGCTATCTTTGTGGTAACAAAGAACTAGGAAATGCAGGGATGCCCATCATTTGGGGAATGGCTGAACAAATTGTATGATAGAATACTACTATGTTATGAAAAATGATGAGCTCAACAATCTTAGAAAAACATGAATAGATTTGCATGAAATAATGAAGAGCAAAATGAACAGAACCAAGAAAACATTGTATACAGTAACAGCAATATTGCTTTAAGAACAACTTTGAGTGACAAGTTATTTTGACTATTATAAATACCCAAACTAACTATAAAGGACATATGAAGGAAAACACTGTATCAAGAGAAAGAACTGGTAAGTAGAAGCATGTATAGAATAATTTTACATATATATGTATATATATATTTGTGTCTAATGGTGGCCATCTCCAGGGTGGGGCAGGGGAAGGGGAAAAAAAGAGGAAAAAAAAGAAATTTACATGATAACTTTGCTGTATATTTAAAGCAAGTTGTACATAGTATTTTTGCAGTTTCATGTGTAATCATCTTTTTATTATTATTATGCTATTTTATGGAGAGGAAACCCATTTGCCAATATTTTGTAGAGTATTAAGCATTCTTGAGGATTGCATTTTTGCAAGGCTTTTTCTATGTATTTTGAGATAACCATAGTGGTTTTAGATGTTTTTAAAATGTGATTATTTTAAAAATAATTAATTGCCTTTTGTGAGATTAATTCCTTAAATGTTAATTATTTGATTGTTTCCCTAATGTTGAACCAACTCCTTGCATCTTGGTATAAATCCAATTTGATCATAGTGAATTATTTTGGAGGATAAATATTGAAGTTTTCTTTGCCAGGACACTAATTAAAATTTTTGAATCTATTTTTTAAAAAAGAAGTTAAAAGAGGAGGCTAGGTGGCAAAATAAATAGAGCACCGGCTCTGGAGTCAGAAGGACCTGAGTTCAAATCCAGCCTCAGACACTTAATACATTTACTAGCCGTTTGACTTTGGACAAGTCACTTAACCCCAATTGCCCTAAAAAAAAAAAAGCAAAAAAAAGTTAATATTAGAACCCCCCCCCCTTCCTTCATCACCTTGTATCTATTTTGTATCAACTATGTATATGACCATATATGTATCAGTTGTTGGAATGTAAGCTCTTGAGGGCTGGGATCATTTCACTTTTGTCATTGAATCCTGAGCACCTAGAAGAGTGATTGATACAAAATAAGTGCCTAATCAATGCTTATTGAAGGATTGATTGCTACTGCCTACCTCACAGGGTTGTTGTGAAATTCAAATCAGATAAATATGTATAAAGTCCCTTGCCAACTTTAAAGCATTTAATAAATTATATAAATGTCAATTTGTTACTTCCAGCTATGAGACCTTGGTTAAGTCATTTCAGTTCTCTGAGACTCAATCTTTTGTTGTCGTTCAGTTGTTTTCAGTCATGTCTGACTCTCTGTGACCCCATTTGGAGTTTTCTTGGCAAAGATACTGGAGTGTTTTGCCATTTCCTTTTCTGGCTCATTTTACAGAAGAGGAAACTGAGGCAGAGTTAAATGACTTGCCCAGGGTCGCTCAGTTAGTAAGTGTCTGAGGCTGGATTTTAGCTTAGGAAGATAAGTATTCTTGACTCCAGGTCTGGAACTCTAGGCACCTAGCTGCCCCAAGACTCAGTTTACTTTGTATTTGTATAATGCCTCCTCTCAAGCCCTACTTGGATGCCTCCCTCATTGTGATACGGAGGGGGCCCTGAGCTCTCAGATGCTCTGCCAGAGGAACATACCTTTTGGTAGATACTCTCAAGCTCAAGAGCCTTCAGATGACGGGTCCAGGCATGGATCATGAGTCTGTCACCCAAGGACCAGCCCCACTGAGTGCAAGAGGAGGACGACCACCAGATAATGGTTTTTCTCAACTATAGCAATCTGCCATTGATGGAAGAAGCAAAGACAGGCTATGTCTGTAGAGCTATGTCCGTAGAGCTATGATGTGCATAGAGCTATGATGTGCGTAGAGCTATGTCCGTAGAGCTATGTCCATAGAGCTATGTCCGTAGAGCTATGATGTCTGTAGAGCTATGTTTGTAGAGCTATGTATGTCAGAGAAGGCCTGCCCCACACTGGGGTTTTAAAATGCTGAAGAGGTAACGCTGGTCCTACTTGTTCACAGATTTTGAAGGAGAGCAAATGAGAAATCATATGGGATAAAGCTTTGAAGACTCTTAGACATCCCAGAAATGTAATTAATTTAATACAGAAGATTTGATATTAGAATTTACTTTCCCAAATGTAATAATATTTACAAAGCACCTCGCACAGTGAAGGCTCTTAATATGGTTACATACATTACATACCTGCCCTACCTACTATGTGCAAAATATTACAACCATTAGATAGTGCAAGAGAATCTAACACATGTTGCTATGAGGAAGACAAAGGTTAGAGTTAGAGGGAAAGAGTTGGATGCAGTGTTGAACCTTCACTGAGTGACTAAACCCCTTTCCCAAATGGTTATTTCCTTCCATTGCAAAGTGGCCCAGCCCACTCCAGGCCAGGCCTGTTTCCTGGCTTTTTGTCTCCTTTCACACCTAGGACAGTACAGAGAAGAAGAGCAGCCTGGCAGGAATTAATCTTTGATTTATTGAACTGAAATTGGAAGGAAGTTAGAGCTGGGGCTGAAGAATTCAGCTGGCATTTTTCATTCATGATTGTAGTGAATTAATCTGTCTACCTTACAGGGTGTCCCTAATGTCTGGACACATAGGCAATCTCATTAACTATGTATGTTTCCAAGAAATGAAATGAATGAAATTTTCAACAACATTTTATTTAATTAGCATAAATGAGATTTCATAGGAAGACAATAGGAGACACATAGGAAAGCTCATTTAATTAATTAAATTAATCTCATTAATATGGAAAATAGTCCGCAATAGTTAATGAAAGCTTTTATTTCACATGAAATTATCATGGCTAAAATGTAAGGTAATTAAATAAAATGTTATTGAAAATTTCATTCATTTCATTTCCTAAAAATATGCATAGTTAATGAGATTTTCTATGTGTCCAGATTTTAGGGACACCATGTAGCTCTACTAGTGATAGGTCAACAAACATTTATGAAACATTTATTCTATGCCACACTCTATGGTAAGCACTGGATAGAGACTAAGACGCTGCATTGAAACATTACCGTCTGGTAAGAAGTAAATGGCTTTGGAGCTAGAGTAGACGTCAGAGTTCAATACCTTCATTTTACATGTTAAGAACCTAAGACCACAGAAAGTTAAGTGACTTGTTCAGGGTCAAGCAACTAATAGGTCTGAGGCAGGATTTGAACCCAGATCTTCTTGACCCCATTTCCAGTGCCCTGTCCATTATGCCATGCTGCCTCTCATGACTTCTAAGTTTCCTTCCATCTCTCAATCTGTGGTCTTATTTTTCTAGCCTAGAATGAAACATTTACTATTTCACCTTCTCATACATCAAGATTCCATGCTCTTTGTCAGTGGAGTGCCAGTGTAGAACACAACCTACCAGCAACCAAGCAGATAAATCATAAGGAAATATCTGAGGCTCAGAAACTTGTTCATGGTCTCATAACTACTATGAATCAGCTTGAATGCTTTAATAAATATCAAATGTAAGAGTTTGTTTTACTTGTTAACATACGATAATCACATTCCTGTCCTCTGATGTATCTGTGATCTTCTCGATGTTTATCCTTCTTCTGAAAGAACAGATCACAAGCCATCTGCACCATCGTACCAGTGAGAATGTTGGTGTATCTTATTGGAAAGGCCCCATATGCCTTCAGCATTCTGTAAAAGTGCTCTCTTGGCAATCACTTGGAAAAATAAGGACAGTGATACTATATGTATAAGTGCTGGGTGCCCCAGAGCTATGAGGGAAACAGCTGGAGAGATTTGCTGTCACCTCCAAAGACAAGTGGGCACATTACAGGACTCATGTAGCACATGGCGGAGTGCTGAGAAGTCTGCTATTGTGTATTGGAGGATTAAAGGGGATCCACAGAAGAATCCGATAAGCCAGTTAATGATGGATGCAATAAATAGGCCCTTTTATCTAGAGATAGGGCACATGATTTTACTGGAAACACTCATGGGAGGATAGAGGGACAGGCAGGGGCAAGGAAGGAAGGGTGCCAGTGTAACATCCACCCTCCACCTTGGGGCAGCAGCTGGCACCTTCAAAAATAGGACAATCTCCAAATGCGTTCCTTCTCCTATATCCCACCCCACCCCACCACAGCCAGGACTGACACTTGCAGTCAAACAGTCAATCAACAAGCAATATTCAAGCCCTTTTTACGTGCCAGACATTGCAGCACTCAGGAAAGGTTATAACTAGAAATATCCCCAAGGGCCCTTAATCTTTAGGCCATGGGAATAGGAGGGAATTTCCTATTGGTATGTGGCTACCACTGCAACACATCTACCAAGTATGTCCCCAAGTGGACTGAGCCACTTGACCACCACAGAAAATACCATTCATAACAGGGATTCGGTCACTTGGGGAAGGTTTAACCCTGCCAGCTCTTTGATAGATCTGTTTCAGAGCTCCTCTGGGGTCAGTCAGGGGCATACCAGGTTGGCCGATTGTTTTATAGCAAGAGGAGGAGTCTCTCAATTGGATTTCATCAGCTTTCTATCCTTAACCTCTCAGGCAGGGAGAAGACAATCAGGAAAGTGGACGTTTCTGGCCTAAAATAGTCGATTCTAGATAAAGGCAAAAGGAAGAGGAGCACCAGACCGGAGGAGGGAGTGTGACAAGGATTTAGACCAGTTTGGGACTAAGAAAGACTAGCTCTCAAAAGCCAAAGGTTTTTCAACTCCTCCACATAACTCCGAATCATGGTGATAGATGTGAATAATGAATGGCAAACCTGAAAACAAAAGAGCCAAATTATGAAGACCGGCTAAATGACACTCTAGGTGGGTTTAGGAGTAAACATCATAATTAGGAAGACAGAAAAATTCCTAAGTGCAACCTCTCACACCTAAGCAATTCTACCAGCCCCTGTGTTTACCCTTATCTGACTTTATTCAAAGATGACTGGGAATTACTTTTCCTAGGTTAGAGCATCTGCAAAGGTCTGCAGTCCTCTTTATTGACTTCAGACCCTAACCACCTAGCTCACTTCAAATAGGTTTGTAGTTCTGGACAGAGCTGACTTCTGAGTTGTGGTTTCTTTCCCCAGGACCAGAATAAGCCTGGGAACAAAGGGTAGAAATGAAGTGAAAGCATATGTCTCCTTAAATCCTTTTTGTGGGTGGTTTCTTCTGATAGTAAACCTGAAGTTAAATTACAGATACATGTGGCTGTGTTTCTGTTTCAGCCACTAAGTCAATGAACATTTCTGGTACTGTGCTAAGTGCTGGGAATGCAAATACAAGTAGAAAGACAGTCCCTGCCCTAAAGAAGCTTACATTTTAATGGAGGAAGACAACACATAAAATGGGGCTGAAATGAGGGGCGGAGAAAGGGGAGAGAGAGACAGAGGCAGAGAGAGAGAGAGGCAGACAGAGAAACTGAAAGTCAGAGACAGACAGACAGAGACAGAGACAGGTACCTGGTGGAAGCCTGGCATGTATTCCAGAGAAGAATAAGGCAGAGAAGGCCTGGGTACCCTCCTTAAATGGAGGGTTCTGGGAGGAGCCATCCATCCAACCAGAGGGAGAAGCTGAAGGAGCACAGGGTACTTCTAATGTGTGGATCCCAGGGTTGCAGTGACCTTCTGGGATGAAGAACTGGGGAATGGTAGAGGAAGTTCAGAGTGCAGCCTTGAAGGAGAAGGGAAGAGAATAAACATCTATTAAACTGTCTGATATATGCCAAGCCCTGAGTTAAGTGCTTTACAGATATTATCTCATTTGGTCCTCACAACAACACTGGGAGGTAGGTGCTATTTTGATTCACGTTTTACAGTAGAGGAAAGTGAGCCACAGAGAGGTTAAGTGACTTGCCCAGAGTCACACAGCTAGTCAGCACCTGAAGGTAGATTTGAACTCAGGTCTTCCTAATTCCAGGCCCTGTGCTCTTTGCCCTGCAACATTTAGCTGCCTTATCATCTGGAACCAAGAGAGTTAGGGTATATACTCATCTTACAACATAAAACAAACCTTTGCCAGCTCCCTAAAATCTTACATTTTAATTTCTTCAACGATGTACTAAAGCAAGGGTTCTTAGTCAGGTATCTGTCAACTTGTTTTGCTTCTTTTTAAAAAAATATTTTGAAAACTATTTCAATATAGTTGCTTTCTTTATAATCTTGATAATTTTATTCTGTGTATTTCCAAACATTATCCTTTGAAGGAATCCATAAGTTTCACAGGGTTGCCAAAGGGGTCTAGGATGCAGAAAATGATTAAGAACTGTTTCCTTTGACATGTAAAATAATTTAATCCTTTATATTCGAAAATACTTTCCCATGGAAATTCATTTTAAAAAATTCCAAGATCTGGATAATATCACATTTATTTTAAATGACTGCTCAAGGATGTGATGTGGCAGACAGATCTGTGTTCCTTTTGCTGGGGAATCTGGGCACAAATTGGGTTGTAGCAAAGTTGGAACTCCAGGCCTGTCGTGGGCTTATGCTAGCCACTCCCTGCGCCTTGAGGAGGAGGCCTATGCTCCCTCTTCATTGAATTGTCCACAAGAAGGCCCTAGCAATCCATTCAGAACAAATCAGAGCCAAGCTGCCAAATTAGGGGAAGAGTAACACACCTGGGGAGGAAGGGAGTGGTTCAAGCTGTAATCCAAGAGAGGAAACAGAAGGCCCTGGGGAGGTCAAAGCCAGAGACTATTGAGGCAATCAATCCAGAGGACAAGGGAGGTCAGGGAAATAGCAGGGAGGTAGAAGTCCAAGGCATTAGCAGCAGGCCCAGTCCTGTGTCCTTTAATGGTGGCAGCCTGCTAGCCAAACCACTTCCTTGCTTAGATATACGACACAGCTGCAGCCCAGGACAGGTGGGCTTTCTTCTTGGAATGATGTCGAGAGTTACAATGGAAAATACACTGTGTGAGACAGGAAATCTGGGTTTAGTTACAATTGTCACTTATTCACCATGTGATCTAGCTTGATCTAGTGTGTGATTTCTCCAGACTTCAGTTTTCTCATGAGTAACACTTATATTGCAATATTATGAGTGTGATAACCTAGGTCTTGCTTTGGACTGTTTTAGGATCAGATGAGATGTGACTTAAAAGTCTTCTCTCATTCTCATGCCTTCATCTTCCCTCACACGGCCACCTAATGCAGGGCCTCATCACTCCTCACCCTGACCACTGCCATAGCCTCCTAAGGGGTCTCCCTGTCTCAAGTCTCTTCCTGCTCCAAACCATCTTTTACACAGCTACTAACACCATATTCCCAAAGCTTAGGTCTCATCATGTTACCTCACGCTCCAGGCTTCAATAAGCTCCAGAGGCTCTCTATGGCCTTTGGGATCAAATACATCCTCTGTTTGGCATTTAAAGCCCTTCACAACCTGCCTCCAGCCTATTTTTTCAGTCTTACTAGCATACTACTCCACTCTAAGTGTTCACATGGACTACTGGTGCCCAACCTGAGCTCCCATGGGTCTAATCAGCCATGGTCGGACACACTGTAGATTGACCCCAACATAGTGATGCCATTTTGGTCCTCTTGGAGCACAAAGAACAGCAAGCAACCCACCAACTACCTAACCATCTCCCCTTCACACACCCTATGGCCCAACCAGACTGGCCTTCTGGCTGTTCCTTTTCACAAGTCCTCTGTCCCTGGAAAGCTCTCCTTCCTCACCTTAGACTTCTAAGGCCTCCTCTACTCTTAGAATTCTTCATTTCCTTCAGGCTCCATCAGCCTCCTTCAGGAGACCTTCCCTGATCTCTTCAGTTACTTCTGCTCCTCCCAAATTGCCTTGCAATACATTTAATTTGTGTAAGGCATCTGTGTTGTTGGTGTCTAAATGCAGGGTGTCCCAGACGTCTCAGTGGGGTTTTAAAACCTCATAAAGAAAGCTAAGCACATACATATCTGACCTGGTTCCTCACCTCCCTCTCCAAGGGAGACAATAATTTCTGCCTTTGTGAGGAGCAGGAAGAGGGTTCTGAGTGGGTCCTTGTTCTGCTCTTTCCCTGGCCTCTCTCCAAAAGTGCTAGTAGGCTAGAATTATTTCTATCCACCACATCTCAAATCTTGGTAGTCTAGAGGTATAATACTTTAGAACCCAGGATGAAGGTCACTTTCCCTGATCATTTTCAAGGGGTGGACAATACTTAATTTACTTTCTCTAGCTTAGCTCCTTCCCACCAAACTGCTAGTCATGGAGAAGATCCTTAAGAATAGCTAATGTAGGGCAGATAGGTGGCACAGTGAATAGAGCACTGGCCCTGGAGTCGGCAGGACCTGAGTTCAAATGCGGTCTCAGACACATAACATTTACTAGCCGTGTGACCTTGGGCAAGTCACTTAACCCCAATTGCCCTGCCTTCCCCCCTCCAAAAAGCAGCAAAAAAAAAAAAAAGAATAGCTAATGTGCCTCTTAATCAAAGTAAACAGTAAACAGAAAGCAGGGAAATTATGTAGATAAGAATATACCAAAGAATACACGAGTAAATAAAAATTAATGAATGTAATACTTCCAAAAGTCTATGGAAAAATTAATACATTCAACAAAAGTTTATTGAGGGGTTATGATGCACAAGGGGAGGCAGCCTAGTAAAGTGACTAGAGTGCTAGACTTAAGTCAGGAAAGCCTGGGTTCAAATACTTCCTCAGACATTCTGTACAAATACAATGAAGACTTTAAAGCACTATATCAATGTCAAGTATATGTGTGTATATATATGTATGTATGCATGTGTGTATATATACATACACATATACATACACACATGTGAGCATAGATACACATATATAATAGGATCATGGATTTAGAGTTGGAAGGGACCCTCAGCTCCCAATTCTCCCATTTTACAGAAAAGGAAACTGAGTCACAAAGAGGTAAAATGACTTGCTTGGTCCCATAGCTACTAAGCATCTTAGGGGGGATTTGAATTCAGATCTTCCCTAATCAAAATCCTTGCTATCTATTCACTATACCACACTTATTCTCTTCCTTTAAATGTACAGAAACAAAGTACCTATACAAAGTTCCTGAGGCAGCTAGTTGGCACAGTGGATAGAAAACTGGGCCTGGAGTCAGGAAGACTCATCTACGAGACAAAATCTGGCCTCAGACACTTACTAGCTGTGTGACCCTGGGCAAGTCACTTCACCCTGTTTGCCTCAGTTTCCTCATCTGTAAAATGAACTGGAGAAGGAAATGGCAAACCTCTGCAGTATCTTTGCCAAGGAAACATCAAATGGGGTCATGAAGAATCAAATGTGATTGAAAATGACTGAACAGCAAATGCAAAGTTCCTAGGCAAAGAACTCCAGGGAGAATAAAAACAAGAATGTCCTTGCCTTCAGGTAACTAATAACCTAGTAGAAGGGATTAATTTGCCAAAGAAACAAAAATCCTTCGAGCACAAGGCAGATTGTAAGGTCATAAGAACCATACAAAGTGTGGCAGAGGCTCAGAGGAAAAAGAGCTCATTCATTTGTGGAGATGAAGGAAAGCCTCATGAAGGAGGTGAGATGAGCCTTGAGAGATGGGTAAGGCCTCAAGAGAGAGAGATGAAAGAGGGGAAATTCCAAGAAAAGGAAAAAACTTGAGCCCAGTCATAGAGGCATGCTAGGGGGACATTCCTGTCTCACTGGGTCATTGAGAGGCTAGAACCAGAATGGCAAAAGATAAACTGGGTGAAGAACTTAGAGGACCTTGAGTGTTTGGCTAAGGAGTTTGGAATTAATTCAGCAGGCAATAAGGAGATATTGGAGGTGAGGAGGGGGGAGGAGAACAGGAGAATGATAGGATTAGAACAATGTTTTAGTTAATATTTTGATGAAACTACTTTAAAATCATTGATAGATTCAAGGAATTATTCAGAAACAATTGAATTCACTACTTGTCTATCAGGCTAAGGTAGGCTCGAGATTGGGGGTGGAGAACCTTCAGCCTTGAGGCCACATGTGGCTTTCTAGATCCTTTTGGATTCCTTTTGTAAAATTTGGATTCAGTGAAAAGCATGCACTTAAGGATCTAGAAGGCCACATGTGGAGGTGGCCTCAAGGCGGAAGGTTCTCCACCCCTGCCCTAGATCATAAGTCTGTGACAAATCAAAAGAAAAGTTTTTGTTCAATGCAAAATACCTTCCCCACTCTTCCACCCCCCCTCCCCTCCCCTTCCCCACTCCATAACAGAGGTAGGGCCAGATGAACCCTCAGTGATTTCAGGAGATTAAGGGAGCTCCTCCCTCGCCAGCCTGTTTCTCCCCAGGGGGGCCAGGTCAGCGTTTAAGCCACATCCTCCACCTTGATGCTCTAGCTTTCTAGTCTAGCAACCTGTGATTTTATTTTTCTCTCTCACTCTCCCTGAGCTCCCTCTAGTGTCCACTTTTTTTCAGGCTTGGTACATTGCCTCACTTCATAGCATCTGGGAAATGGGTAACTAGAGTTGGAAAGTCACAGAATCTCTCTGTTGGAAGGGACTTCAAGGTCCATAATGTCTGTCTCTCTACTCTAACATTCTCCTTTGCTAGAATGCCAGATTCTTGAGGGTAAGGACTCTCCTATTTTGTCTCTGTATCCCCAGTACCCAACATAGTGCCTTGAACAATGACTTTAATAAATGTCTGTTGATTGATTGGTCTCCCCTTACTACAAACTAATAGTGAGACCTGAGACTTCTCTTTTCTGCACTCTCCAGACTTCCGTCATGGGCTGGGCCACAGGAAAGATGGCCTGTCAGAGCAGTGGCTCCCCTAGCTCTAAGCAGGAGTTCCAATAAGACTAGGGCTGGTGTCTGGGGAGGGGAGGGCAAACAGGGCAATAAAGGGGTTCCCAGAGTGTTTGATGCAGAGGCTCTGGAGTGAGGAATGGGATGGAGGAATAAAGGAGGGATGGGATGAGGAGAAGGGATGCAAAAGGAAAGTGGGTGAAGAGATTGGGGAGTTATCTATGGATACAACCCCTCCCCAGCTCAAGGGGTTCTTTTCATATATGGTCCAGCTCCTAAGTGAATACTGTCTCTCCCTGGTGTGTTCTTCCAAGAGCCCCAAAGATTGACCCACACTCTTTAATTTCCCTAGCCATAACTTATTACTTTTGACAAGATTTCTCACCTGAGGCCTGATGAAAATCAAGCAGTTTCCCACCTTTCCCTATCTTCTCACCTCCCTGAAACAAACTCATAGACCTCTGGAAGTAGTCTGTGAGTTTTTACCACAATAAATGAGAAAGAGTTGGAGTGGGTGGCTAAAAAGTCTCTCTCTTTTGGTTCCCACTTCTCCTTTTTCACTGAGAGCCTATAAAGAAATACAAAGGTGCACATAGGTGCTAAAAAGAATGTTTTTGGATATACAGAAATTCATGGATGCTTCAAAACAGGGGGTCTTAACTTCTTTATCTCATGAACTAAAAAAATTAATAATCCCACTTCAGTATAATTAGTTTCCTTGAATCCTATGTATTTTATTTTATGCATTTAAAAATATTATTCTGAGAACAGGTCCATTGGCTTCATCAAATTGCCAAAGGGGTCCATGATGCAAAAAAAAGGTTAAGAATTCCAATTCCCATTTGCCTTAGTGCTCTATCACATTAGCTAGGTTGGGGGGGGGGGTTCATAATGAGAAATGGAATGGGGATATTTTTGGAAGGCAGAAGAAATTTGACTGGGACTAGAATTGCTGCTGAAATGATCAGCATTAGGGCTGATAAGAGAAGTTATAGTGGGGGAGGAAGTAAGAGTTTTTTACTATAGGAGTTTATCTTCTTCCTCAATCTCCTTGTTCCTGCTCTCAAGGACCCTTTCCTGGCCTTCCCCTCATTTCCTTGTCTGAAGCTGGGAAATTCCAGATGTATTTTGTTCTTCCGAGTCAAATACTTTATTGTAATCAACCAATAATTCAAACAAAGGGATCTTGTATTCCATGTGCTCCTTAATCAATTGTATGACTGTGAAGATATGGTAGCCTACTATGGGAAATTGTCCAAAAATGTCTTATTTCCTGATGTACCTTGTGTTTATTTATTTTCTTAAATCAAGGTTGCCCTTGACTTGGGGATGGATAACTATGTCTAAGATCTTACAGAGATGAGAGCATAGGCATATGGGTCAGGACTTACCCATGTTTTCTCAACTGTACCCCAAAAGTGTTGCTAGGTCCATGTTGACCAACAGAGGCCACTAGTAATGTGCTGCTCTTATGCAAGTCCCATCACTCGGTGGTCCTTTCCTTTTAAGAAGGGCACATTGGTCAGCATTTGAAACCTTGGTTTAAAAGAAATACTTTCAGGGTACATATTCAGTTTGACCAAATTGTCAATCAAGTTGTCAGTTTGCTTTTCACTTGGTTGGTTTCAGCCTGGTTTCTATATCCAATGCATGGATTCTAGGTTCTTTCGTTATTAATCCTGGCCTGTTGTCTTCCAAGTTCCCCTTTGTCTTTCCTCTTCTGACTCATTATTTTTCTTCTTGTATATACATGTTTATGCACATACTTTCTCTTCTCCTTCTTCCACATAGAAGGTAAGTTCCTTGAGGGGAGGGACTTTTTCATTTTTGTCTTTGTATATAGCAGGCACTTAATACATATTTGTTGACTGATTGATTATTCTTCTGTTTCTTGATGGCAGACATTGTCCCATATCTGTGACCTTATATCACCAGTACTTATTCTTGATGTTCAGTAAGACATTTACAACATGCTCCCTACCTCAGTATCATAGCATCCTGGTGACTAACCCCACCCACTGAATTGTGGGTAGCTGGATCATGACAGTAAGGCTCTCTCCTTAGATCTCTTCCATTCATTATCATTATCTGTAAATATTTATCAAATTTGTCAAGGATATGAGGCTAGAAAGGATAGCTAATACATTGAATTAAAGAACTGAAATTCAAAATGATCTGAACAGAACAGAATAACTGATTGAATCCAATGAGATGAAATTTAACAGGATTAAATGTTATGTTCTTCACTTTGACTAAAAAAAAAAACAACTTCTCAGGTATAGCCAAAGAGGAATGGATTAACACTAGTTCATGTGAAAAAACAACTTTTGAGGTTTGTTTTCTAGAAGTTTCAATGGGAGTAAACAGAATGGTATGCTTAAAAACTAGTTTAATCATAGCATTCACTAGTAGAATTAAGGAATCACAGACAAGAGAGTTCATAGGCTTACTGCACTGATGAGACTTTTTTTTGGTCCAGATTTGTAAAGTTATTAATGTAGGGAACCCCTAGTGTGGAAAAGTCTCTCCACCAATGCTAGTAAGCAGCTTCTTACAGTCTCAGAGAATTGCTTGGGGCATTAAGAACTTGACTTGCCTGTGGTGTGTGTCAGAAAAAGAATTTTAACCTAGCTCTTATGATTATAAGGCCAGATCTCTATTCAAACTGCTTCTCTATCTTCCATTCTGAGTGACTTTTAGGAGGCACATAGACAAAGCTACAATGAAAGATGCATTGGGAAAATGCTAAAAATGATAAAAGAATACCAAACTATTTCATATGACAATTGGTTGCATGAACTAGGGATTCTTTAGTCTAAAGAACAGAAGATTTGGGGCAGCCAGGTAGCACAGTGAGTAAGAGCACCGGCTCCAGTGCCGGGATGACCTGGGGAATCTAATCCTGGGCTCAGACACTTAGCACCCACCCAGAAATAACTGGCCGTGTACCCTTGAGCAAGTTACTTAACCCCAATTGCTTAAAGAAAAAAAAGAACAGAAGATTTAGGGTTCCATATTTGCCATCTTCATGATAAGCATGCCATCATAGAATTACTTTGATAAATACATAGAAATCATATTTATCCCATTTCCTGATGAGTCAGATCTAGAAAGGACTGATTAACACACCAGATGACAGAGTTAGGATCCAAAAAGATCAATACTGACAGGCCAAAATAACAAGATAAATCCATTAAGGTGAAATTCAATGGGAATAAAGGTAAAGTTTGGTACAGATTCATTAGGAGAAAAAAAAAAGCTTCAGAAGTACAAATGAAAGCAGAATGATTCAAGAGCAAGTTGTCTAAAAAAGCACTCTGGGTTTTAGGGACTATAAGATCAATTCATGTCAACAGTGTGGTGCGGTGATCATAATAATCAATGGAAACTTGGGCAGCTTTAAGAGAAGTACAATTGAGAGTTTTGTGCATAGAATATTAAAATGTTTTTGAATTTTGAATAAAATCAGTGAAAAAAATTTAAAATAGTAGAGTAGAAAATATTTGCATCAAATATGACCAAATGTATGGGAATTGACACAAAGATATAACATTAAGAGCCATTCCCCAACATATAAGTGGTCAAAGGATATAAATAGACAGTTTTCAGAAGAACAATAAATTATAAGTAACCAGATAAAAAGATGCTCTAAATTACTAGTATTAAGCAAAATATGAATTAATATAACTCTATGTTTTCTTCCTCACACTTTACAAATGGTCAGAGAGACCAAAATAGGAAACAATCAATACTGGAGGAGCTTTGGGAGGATAGGTACAATAATACACTTTTTTTTCCCATTTAGATAGTTGTTTGGTTATTGTTTTATTCTACATCATATACACATCAAGACCAGTAACAAAATGTAGTCTGGTAACAAAGATATATATCCAATGCAGTATTTCTGAAGAAAAATAAAAGTTACAAGGGTCATTCTTATTTAATTTCAACCTTACCAATAAATATCAGGAATTTTGTAACCTTAACATAATTGGGTTCTTTTTCTCTTGTATGATATGCAGAAATGCATTTCATAACTGGTATTAGCAATATGTGCTAAGACACTGTTGATGGAGTTGTGAAGTGGTCCAAAAATTCTGGAAATCCATATGGAGTTATGCAAGAAGTGACTTAACCATTTAAATCCTTTAACTCAGTGATCCTACTACTGCATACTGGAGGGTGCTGGTAAATGTTTAACAACCAGCTGGGGTGGGGAAGAACGTATGCATGACATACTTTTAAATTTAATTTGCATTATTAACATTTTCTTTGTCTCCTTTTTTAAGTCCAGGAAATCAACAAAACAATAAATCAAGCCCTGCTTTGTGGCATTTGCCAACTTCCAAGGTGTAAATGCTCACACTGAAAAATTTAAGAGTCAGCTTTTAAGAGCTGGTTTGAGCTGGTCTCAGTACCCCAAGAAAGTCAAAGACAGAAACTAGGATCCAATATATACCAAAATATTCATAGTAACTCTCTCTCTGTGGTAGGAGGGAACTCAAAATAAAGTGGTTGTCCATTGATTGGGAAGTGGCTTATGATATATAATAAGACTTAAGTAGAATAATATTATTCAATAAAAAGAAATTATGAAAGGGAGGAATTCAGAGAAACATAGAAAGATTTACGTGAGTTAATTCAGAACAAAATAAGAACAAAAACCCCATATATACAAAATGATTACAACAATGTAAATTAAAAGTTCACTGAAAAGAAGTCAAATTCTATGTAACTTAAAAACTAGTGAAGGCCCCAGAGAATAGATAATGAAATATACCACCCATATCACAGAAAGGAGTCATGGGACTCCCAGGACACGTTTCATACATTGTTAGTTTCAATCACTCTGTCACATGTTTTGGCCAAATTGTTTTTCTTTGTCACAAAGAAGAGTTTAATATGGGAAATGAGATTAAAATGACAATGATGAAAAGGTAAGAGAGAGATAGAGATATTGACAGAGAGATGGAGGCAAAGAGACATAGAGAGACAGAGAAAAAGAAAGAGAGAAGGAAGGGTAGACAGAGACAGGCAGAAAGAGAAGGAGGGGGAGGAAGACAGAGACACAGAGAGAGGCAGAGAGAGATAAAGACAGAGAAAGATGGAGGAAGAAATAGAGAGACAGAAATAGAGATAGAGAAAAAGACAGAGAGACAGAGACAAGACAAAGACAGTGAGAGACCCAGAGAGATGGAGAGAGGGATAGAAATAAAGACAGAGACAGGGAGATATAGCTTCAAAAATCAGAAAGTAGCCTTCTCCTCTGTACCCTCCTCTGGTCATACCACATTTGAAGTAATATTTTCAGTTTTGAGTGTTCTAGTTAAGGAAGGAAAGTGATACTTTGGAGCATAACCTAAGGGAGACAACTGAGATGAGGAAGGGTCTTCATTCTGTTAAATATGAGGACAGACTGAAGGGTGTAAGACTGGTTACCCTAGTGAAGATTCAGAGGGATGTGGTTATTGTGTTTGGCCTTTATCTGAAGAACTTGAATATAGATGAGAAATTAAATAGTTCTATTTTACCCAAGGACAGAACCTGGAGCTATGAGGGGAAATTGCAGGAGGCAAATTTAGGCTTGATTTAAGGGGAAAAAAATCCTAACAATTAGAACTGTCTCTAAAATGGAAAAGCTAGCTCTGGAGATAGTGGGCTCTCCCTTATTGGAGGGCTTCAAGCAGAGACCACTTGTCAGCTACACCATAATGGATATTTCTTTCAGAAATGGTTGGACTACATGGCCCTTTCCAATTCTAAGTGTGTGTGATTCTTTATTCGGAAACATTTGAAGGGATATACTATAAAAGAGTGATTAAGAGTAAACTGCATTGTTTCAGAAGGGGAAATTAAAAGGGTCAGTAGATTGAAGCTATAAAGAGCAAGATTTCTATTTAGTGTAGGGAATAATTTTCTATCATTTAAGTCATCAAAATGGAATGGAATGTCTCACAAGGTAGTGACTTTCCTAGCAATGACAGAGTTAAATAGAGTTTAGAAGTTCTGTTCATCTATGATGTTGAAAAGGGGATTGATGCCCCCGGGAAGGGGTTGAACAATCATAGACAACTGAAGGGGAAAAGAGGTCACAAAATGGTATAAAACCTATATATTATCATAGCATAAAAACTATATAGTTGCATGTGGAATGGGAAAAGGAAAATCCTCTCCAATTTTCCTTAGTGATTCTGGGAAAAAATCATGGGCTGAGCATTGGGTCTTTCTTAGTAACAGCTGACAACAAAGTTCAACATAATGAAAAATATTCATTTCCAGTTGTACCTTGCAGGCACTGTTGGAATGAATGGAACTTCCTAACCTCCCTATGAACAAAGATAAACCTACCAGGCACCTTTTGTATACCAAAAGAACTTTCAGAACTTACTAGCATATAGCTGATACTTCAAAAATTCAAAAGGAAGACCTTTGGAATCCCTTGGGGAAATAAACCTTTCCTTCAAAAATAGCATTTGGAATTAAAATAAGAAATGCTGCCTACTAGTGCAAAAACATTATTTGGAATTAGCAGAGAGCTCATCATAATTTCAAAAGTCAGTGATAACTTATTTTGATTCTCAGAGTAGAAGCAAACACAGCAGGCTGGGTCACAAACATGTTCTCTACCAACTTGCAGATTTTTCTGTCCCCCATCTTCCTGCAAGAGACAGAGGAACACACAGAAGGAGAGACTAGAAGAAGAGGTTTCAAGCCCATCCTGGCGATGTGATCATGGGTAAAGTCACTTAAGCTCTCATTTTCTCTCATTTGTAAAATCATGTAATATTTGCTTTACTTGATATGTAGATTTGGTGCCAGAAAATTGGAAAGAAAAGCATAAGGAATGACAACCTGCCAAAGACAGCCATAAGTCTTTGTCCAGTTTCCCCCAGCATTCTCCATCCTTCCCTCCATCCCTGTGTCTCACTCCTTACTCCCAAGCAGTTGTATTAAATTTGCAAATAACCCATCATTTGTAATGTACTGCAGTTTGTCAACCAGCTTCTCCATTGTCCTTTGAGTGACCTTCAGTTCTAATTCTTTGAAAACTGTGGAATTCCAGACCTTGCATCCATCCATCATCAAAAGAATATTGATGCTTAAAAAAAAAAAAAATATCTTGTTTGGAGAACACGGTCACTAAAAGACCTGTGCAATTTCCCATATCAACCCACCCCACCCCACTTCCAGATAGTGAGTTCTATTCGGGTTGTCCATCCAGCTGCATTATCATGATCTGAACAAAAGCCATTCTTATTCTTTACCTATTTGTTTTTTTCTTGTGTGGATACTTATACCAAACTCTTTTCAGTGATCATAGATCTCCTTTAGGAAACTTTGCCATGTCTCTGAGCTTAATGCAATCGGAGCAATGTCACCTGCGAACAGGAGCCTCTGAAGGACTTCCTTTGTGTATAAGTCACACAAGATTCCTGAGAGATGCAACAACAGAGATAATGCTGTCTTTTCATTCTTCATATCAAGTGAAGCATGAAATAAGAAATATGCCTACCAAAGGTGTTTGCCACCTTCATGTAGGATGAATGTCTAGGGCAGAATCCAAACTAAGAAGGAATAATTTCCTAAATTTCTTGAAGTACTCCCTGAACAAAATAGAATTTTTAAAAAAGGAAAGAAGGAACAAAAAAGGGGACAACACAGTTTTTAAAAGACAACTGCAAGACAGAAAAAAGAAACCCTGACATTTATATAAAGCTTTAAAGTTCCCAAAACACTTTAACAAATATTATTTCATTTGATCCTCAAAACAATCTGTGAGGTATGTAGATAGTACAGGTATTGTTATTTCCACTTCATATAAGAGGACACTGAGGCACAGAGAGGTTAAGGTTTACCCAGGATCTTATAGCAAGTAAACATGGGAGGCAGGATTTGAACTCTGTTCTGAACCCAGCACTCTGTCCATTAGGTCATCCTACTGAAATCATGAGAATGAACCCCAAAGCCTAAAATAGTTTTATAAGGAAATTTTTTGGATTGTTTGGTAGTGAGAGAATTGAAAAGAAGGTATGGGACTCTCCACAAGTTTTTGTGAGATTAAATTATATAGAGTTCAGATGTGAGGGCAAGGACATTTGCCTGATTGGCCTCACATAGGCAATAGGTAGTGTCCAAGAGAAGGGCAGTTTGGGATATATATTAGCAAGTAAGTCAATCTAATTTGGGGAGCCCAAAATACAAAACCTGATTGGACCACAAACAAGCACTGCATGGGACCCAAGCATTTCTTATAATTATCAGGCGTTCCTGAAACATCTCTAAGGTAAGCCTGACTTTTATAGTAAGCTTTTGGGGTTAGACAATTTTCTAGCCACATAAAGTTAGGTTCAAACAATATTAGTAAATCATAAATAATAAATATTTCTCCATACTATATATTTAAAAGAAAAATCTGCTTAAGGTGTTCCAGTCTAAATTACACAGGGAGGATTATTAGTTGAAATTATAGTGGAGAATAAAGGGGGAAGGAAGAGACTGAATGGAGTAAAGTGCTCAAAGGTGAATTTCTGGTTTAGCTTATTCACACAAGGATAATGGCTGACCTGGTCCTCTCTGCATCAAAAGAATGTTCTTATGGGAGTAACAGTAAGCTTCCCTTTTTTTACTAGTCATCTTTTCCTCATGGTATTTTAGGTTTGAAATATTGTTCTTAATAAAGAACAGTGGTGTGCTCCAAAGATGCAAAGCTTTTCACTTAGGGTTCCTATTCGTAAATTTATTTCATCTTCTTTGACTGGAGTAAATAATCACTAAACTAATCATTAGCTCTCAATTTCTATTCGTATTTCGGAATTTGGGATGATTTGAAAGGCCTGGTTTGGATCTTAAATTTCACATCTGCTTTTCTCATTTCATTAACCAACATTTTTTGAAATACACACTAGCTGTGGGAGAGACTCCTTTCCAACTGCCATGCTTCCCACTGGCTCATGCTCCTGATTTGGCATCATTCTTCAAAGGTGGCATGGGCGATTAGCTTAATGGGTGGGATGCTTACACAAGCCCAGGAATATGAGACATTTCTTGGTAGAATTCAGGGCAGGGCTAGACAGAGTAGTCTAATGTTGATGGGATTTAAGATCTTCCCTGCCCATTAATAGGTCTCATGTGGAGTCCATTAAGGGAAGTTTACTTAAGGGAGGCTTGCTTGTAGGAAGGCTTTCACACCTTTTACTAATTTCTAATTAGGCACTGAGTCAGGAGGGTTGTGATGCTTCCTGGCTCTGAGAAGTGTATATAAGTGTATATATACTCTGAGTTGGTATTTTGCTTTAGGGGCTCACTTATGAGAAGGATCTTGTGATTCCTTGGTTGAGATTCTGAGTGGCCATGTGTTCAGAGCTCCCCAACTGCTCAGATGTAAAGGATCTCTTGATCCAGGAATGTATATAAAGTGTATAAAAATGTTGCTTTGATTAGGGCAGTCAGAGTCCTGTCTGTTGGTCTTTATTTCTCTGCTTGTGTTTCTCTGTATTTTCTCTAAAGTTCAGGGTGCTGACTTTTCCCCTGAACTAGTGAATGTAATTTTAAAAGATTGTTGACCCCTTAAACAGCTATCTTTCCTAGTAAAGCAGACCCAAGAACCTGTGCTAGCAGTCATCTTGGGTATGTCAGTGTGATTGCCACTACAGGTAGCTTCCTAGTATCACAGAAAAGGTGATAACATGGGAGGATATGGAGTTGGAAGCTTCATAGGCTCACAAGTTCATAGATTTAGAGCTTGGAGAGACTTGAAAGACCACTAGTTCAACCTCCTCAACTTATAGTAAAGGAAACTGAGGCACAGAGAGATTAATTGACTCTCCCTTGAGTAGACTAATTGACTGGTAAGCAGAACAAATCATTCACTCAGTAGACATTAAAAGGAGAGATGACACCCTCTGGTGTACTCTCTTCTTCCTTGGATTATGTGTTACCATCCTGAAGTATTTCCTCCATATCTAATTACATAAAGGAACCTTTTATGTTTGTTCTCTGTGACAGACTTTCCCATCATGCAACTGTATCAGAAGACATTTCCTTTTTTTAAGGAAAATTATAGAATCTCAGATTTGGAAGAGGCTTTAAAGACCATGTAGTTCAACCCGTCCTAAGAACACTTTCTATAGCAGAAGTGACCTTCTATAGCAGAAGTGGTCATTGAAGATATTATCTTGAAGACATTGGGGGGGGGGTTAGGGGGACTGGGGGAAGACAGTCTATATATACCTCCTGAAGTAGATTATTGCATTGTTGGATTGTTCT
The DNA here is from genome assembly GCF_028583685.1 of Petaurus breviceps papuanus. NCBI lineage: Eukaryota > Metazoa > Chordata > Mammalia > Diprotodontia > Petauridae > Petaurus > Petaurus breviceps. The sequence goes on along the minus strand of NW_027185712.1, from coordinate 16,735,087 downwards.
AATATTTTTAGAATTATAAAATGCTCAAATTTGTCCCTACAATTTTTACTCATTGTTCCTAGTTCTGCTCTCTGGACCTATGTAGAATAAGTCTAATCCCTCTTTCATATGAAAACCATTTAGATACTTGAAGATAGGATTCATGCCCCATGTCTTCTCCCCTCAGCCCCTAGGTTTTCTTTTCACCAGACTCAACATTCCCAGTCCCTTCAATAAGTCCTTGTATGGCTTGGCCACCACACCCCTCACCATCTTGGTCACTCTCCTCTAGACACAGTAGAGATTGACATCTTTCCTAAAATGTGGTGCCTGGAACTGAGTACCAGGTACAGTATGACCAGAGCAGAATACAGCAAGACCATAACCTCCTTGGTTCTGGACAATATGTCTAATGTGGCCTAACTTCAAGGTTCTTGGCTGCCATGTCACGCCTGACTCATTTTTTTTTTTAAGCAACTGGGGTTAAGTAACTTGCTCAAGGTTATACGGCCAGGTGTTTCTGGGTGGGTGCTAAGTATCTGAGCCTGGATTCGATCCCAGGTCATCCCGACACTGGGACCGGTGCTCTTACTCACTGTGCTACCTGGCCGCCCCTACACCTGACTCATTTAGAGAAAGGGAGGGAATGAGCATTTATTTAGGCACCATACTATGTGCCACATATCATGCTAAGTGCTTTGCCAATATTATGTCATTTGGTCCTCACAACAAGCCTGAGAAGTGGGTGCTATTACCATCCCCATTTTACAGTTGAGGAAACTGAGGCAGCCTGAATTTAGGTGACATGCCTAGAATCACACAGCTAGTGAACATCTGAAGTCAGCTTTGAACTCAAATCTTTCTGACTCCTGGCCTGGTGCTCTATCCACTTTGCCCCCTAGTCGCCTTTAGTCCATTCAAACCCCTAGATGTTTTCAACTGAAATAATGTCAAGAAATGCTTTCCCCATTCTGTACTTGTGAAATTCATTTCTAAACCCATGTAGAACTTGACATTTATTCCATTTAAATTTCACCTTATTAGATTGAGTCCATTGTTCTATAACCTGTCAAGATCTTTTCGAATCTTCTCTTTGTCATCAATTGTTGTTCAGTTGTTTCACTTGTATCTGACTCTTTGTGATATCATTTGGGGTTTTCTTGGTAAGGATACTGGAGTGGTTTGTCATTTCCTTCTCTAGCTGATTTTCTAGATGAGGAAACTGAGGCAAACAGAGTCAAATGACTTGCCCAGGGTCATGCAGCTAGTAAGCATCTGAGGCCAGATTTGAATCATGAAGATGAGTCTTGCTTAGGCCAGGCCCAGCACTCTAGGGACTGTGGCACCACCTAGCCAGCCCTGTCCCTGTTCTTCTTTGCTTTTTGTTATCTGCAAATCTGATAACCGTAGCACATAAGCACACGGTCTCCTTTCATTCATTCAAGTCATAGATCTAAAGAGTTTTGTAAAAGCATAAGGCCAAGCTTGGACAGACCCCTGAGGAACTCTTTTAAAGACTTTCCTCTTTGTTGACATAGACTCATAACTTTGGTCACTCAAACACTCCAAAAGGCATCTAGCTGTACTATCAATTAGCCTATGTGTATATCCATCTGGTCCATAAAGTTATCATGAGGGACATCGTCAGAGGCCTCTTTGAAATCTGTTTATTTTTATTTTTCCCTTATTTCATATTTCTAAAAATTATTTATTTATTTTTAGTTTTCAGTATTCATTTCTACAGATTTTGAATTCCACATTTTCTCCCCATCTCTCCCCAACCCCTCCCCAAGATGGCAAGTATACTGATTTCCCCTTTCCCCAGTCTGCCTTCTCTTCTATCCTTTCTATTCCCCCTCTTATCCCCTTACCCCCTTACCCCTTACTTTCTTGTAGGGCAAGAAGGATTTCTATACCCCACTGCCTGTATATCTTATTTCCTGGCTGCATGTGAAAACACTTTTTTTTAACATTTGCTTTTAAAACTTTGAGTTCCAGATTCTCTCCCTTCTTTCCTCCTCACTCCCTTCCCACTCCATTGAGAAGACAAGCAATTCAATATAGTTTATACATGTATAGTTATGCAAAACATTTCCATAGTAGACATATTGTGAAAAACTAAATGTATTTCCCTCTGTCCTATACCGCCCCCATTTATTGTTTTCTCCTTTAACCCTGTCCCTTTTCAAAAGTGTTTGCCCTCCCTTCTATCATACCCCCTCTTATTCCCTCCCCCCCCCATTTTCCTGTAGGATAAGATACCCAATTGGGCCTCTTTGAAGTCTAAGCACGCTATGTGTACAGCACTTCAAAGTACAAATTCAAAAAGCACTTGCCTTTCCAGTTGCTCTGTCAGAAAAGGAGATAACCTTTTCTTAAAGAAGCTGTGCTGATACTTTATGATCATTGCTTCCCTTTCTAAATGTTCATGTCATCCCTTTAACAAAAGACACTAGAATGTTGACAGGTATCAAAGTCAGGCTTACTGACCTGGGGTTTGCAGGTGCCATCATTTTCTTTAAAAAAAATGGGAAACAGTTGTCTTTCAGAACCTGCCCTATTGCCCACAATCCTTCAGGGGTCCCCATCAGTGACTCAGGAATCACACCTGCTGGTTCTTTCAATATCCTAGGATATAGCATCTGAACATGATGATCTGAACTCATTGAAGGCAACTAGGCAATTTGTTGGGGGTGGAAGAGAAGAGGGCAATCTGAAACACAAGGAACTGCCCAGGTAGATCAGACAGGAGTAGGGTTCTGAGCCTGGACAAACAAAAGGTATCATGAGGACACTAAGCACCTGGGGTGAGGTGCTGAAAGGTGAGTACACAGATTAGTGAGTTAAAAAGACAAACTTTCTCCAACATAATTTTTCCTCCTATGGTGAGCCCTGATGATATATCCAATTTCTTCAATAACATTCCTATTGCAAATTAAAATTTTTGGTAGAATAGAAGCATAATGTCTTCTTGGAATCTGTGTATCTCTTGGAGAAATATTTTTTTCTTACCCAGGAGAATTTCTCAGATTTTTTCCCCTTGTGCCAGTGGCTGGAGTTTCGCCCATGTTATTTCTCAGGAACCCTTTGCACGTTTTCGTACTGTGTGAAAATCAAAATGTGTTGTGCTGTTCATTGGCTATGTACCAGCCTGCTGTTATCTACATACCATCAGCAATGCTGTAGAGTGAAACCATGTTTAGGCAGCTCTCTACAGCCACCAAGAATCTTCAATTTTCGTGTCATGGACCATTAGAGTCAGAGCTGTCAATCTCTGGCCATCAGTGAAAGTGCTTGTGTTTCAAGGGTTAAGGAAGCTGTCTTCTTGGTATAGTGTGCCCAGACCCTTATAAAAATCAACTAAATCAGTTGTGAAATATCTTCAAAATGTCATACCAAGGTAACTTCTTGATTGTCAGCTTGGCAACACTTGAATTTGCAAGGTTAGTATTATCTGTGAAGCAAGAAGTAAAGAAATCAAATAATATTTACAGAGAAGATAAAGGTCATCTGCTATTAATTCCTTCATATCTCTTTTTTTTCCTTTTTTTTTTGGAGGGCAATTGGGGTTAAGTAACTTGCCCAAGGTTACACGGCTAGTATTTTTGTGTGGGTGTTAAGTGTCTCAGGCCGGAACCGAACTTGGGTCCTCCCAACTCCAGGGCCGGCGCTTTACTCACTGCGCCACCTAGCCGCCCCCTTCATATCTCTTTTGCCACACTTCTAAAATTCTCTAGTCCTTACACACATGCTCAAGTGTCAGAGGAATGGCATGATCCTTCTGCTTGCCCAAGGCTAATTCCTATTCCTGTGCCTTAGGTTACAACTCTTTCCATCTGAGTCCAAAGGCTACTCCATCAATCATCCTCTGTTGATTTTTAATCTCCCCCATCTACTAGTTTCTTCCTTGACACCTTTAAGCATTCTCCTAAAACAAGAAGAAGAAAGAGGAAGAGGAGGAGGAGGAAGAGGAGGAGGAGAAGGGAAAGAAGAAGAAGAGGAAGAAGAGGAAAAAGAAGAAGAGGAAGAAGAAGAGGAAAAAGAAGAGGAAGAAGAAGAAGAAGAAACAAAGTAAAGCAAAAACCACTTTCCTTTGACCCCCACCCCCCACTCAGGCTGCCATCCTATGATGGCTCTCTTCTTCACTGTTCATTCTGGAAAAAGGCTTCTATATACTTGCTGCCACCACTTCCTTGTCTTCTATCCAACAGGGCAACTTCCCTCACTCTGGCTTCTGTCCCCACTACTTTTCTAAACCACTTGCTTACCTTTGATTGCCCCCAGACAATGGCATTTTATCAGTTCTCATCTAAAATTATTGTCTATCCATTCCTTGAAATTTTCTCCTTACTTGCTTTTTATGATTTTCTACTCTCCTTGTGTTTCTCTTACCTCTTGTCACTTCTGTCTCCATCAAGTTGTTTTCCTTTCCTTACTCCCTAAAAGCATTGCCCATTCTGTCCTCATCTCTTTTCTCTATATTCTTCCTTAGTGTTTTCATCCATTCTTATTTTTTAAATTATTACCTCTATACAGAATAGCTAACGTTTATATAGTGCTTATTATGTGTCTAGCACTGTGCTAAGCACTTTACAATCATTACCTCACTTGATCTTCACAACAGCCTTGGAAGGTAGGTACTATTACAGAGGATAAGTGACTTGCCCAGGATCACACAGCCAGTAAGCCTCTGAGGCCAGACTTGAACTCAGGTCTTCCTGACTCCTAGCCACAGAAGCTTCCACAGTCTTTATACCTGTCTCCAGTCTGTTCCCTGAGCTCTAGTCCCACACCTGCCTCTTGAACACCTTCCCCTAGAGGTCCCATGGGAACCCTAGACTCAGAATGTCCAAACCTTCTCCTCCTCCAGTCATCCCTATTTCTGTCATACAGGGTTGAAACCTCATCTTTGACTCCTTCCTCTTCCTCCATGGACACATCTACTCAGCTGCCATGCCCTGCTGGTTTTACTTCTGAAACATTTCTACAGTCTATTCCCTCTTTTCCGCTCACACAGACACCACCCTACTCATCACCTTTCAAGTTGCCTGTTACAATAACCTCCTAATTGGTCTCCCAGGCTCCAGTTTTTCCTTTCTCCAAATTCAATCGATCCTTCTCACAAATGAGAAATGAATCTGCACAATGCCATGGATCCACCCTGTTAAAAAACTGTCTCTTGTTCTCTCTCTCTATGGGGGTCAAATGCAAGCTCCTTAGCCTTGGCTTTCAAGGCCCTTTGTAACCTGTCTAAAACTTCTTTCCTCTGTTTTCAATGGACTATAAGAAGTTACCCAATTTCTGTCTGCCTTGTCCCACATCCATGCTTTTGTTTAACCCATCTCCTGGGACTATAATGGATCAGGCGGTTTAGAGCAGCAAACTCAATGTGAATGATGTGTGACGCAGCAGCCAAAAACTAATGTAATCTCAGGTTGCATCAAGAGGGGCACAGCTTCCAGAGAAGGTTGGTGATAATCCCACAGTACTCTGCCCTTGTCAGATCACATCTGGAGCTTTGTGTTCAGTTATGGGTACCACAGGTTAAGAAGCACATTGAAAAGTTGGATAGTGTCCAGAAAGGAGCAATCTGGGTATTGAATTCATTACAGGTGAAGATGGGTTGAAGGAACTTGGCATATTAAGCCTGGAGAAGAAAAGACTTGGGGGAGGGGGGAGGAGGGAGACACATGATATCTGGATTCCAGTATCTAAGGGACTGTCAGATGAAGTAGGGATCAGGCTTGTTCTGTATGGTCCCAGATGGCAGAACCAAGGATGTGGAAATTGCAATGTGACCAACTCTGGCTTGATGTCAGGAAAAAAATTTCTAAAAATTAAAATGGTCCCAAAGTGGAATAACTTGCTTGAGAGATTGTGGGCTCTCCTTCCTTAGAGGTCTTCAAATAGAGGGGGGAATGCCCACTTATTAGACATGCTAAAATGAAGGTTCCTTCATCTGTGAGTTGGATTAGATGGCCACCAAAGTCCTCTCCTTTTCTCAAATTCTTCAATTCAATGATTCCCTGAATTTCTTTTTTTTAATTTTATTTATTAAAATTTTAATTTATGGAATAAAACAAGCATTTCTATAACATTGTATAGTAAAAAAATGATTACATATGAGACTGCAAATCTACTATGTACAATTTTCTATTCCTTTAAAATATATAATAAACTTTTCTGCCTGTTGAAATCCTTTTCTACTTTCAAGGTCCTCAGCTCATGGACCACCTTTTCCATGAAACTTCCTGATATTCCCAGAGGAAAGTGATGTCTACCTCTTTGAACTTTCTCAGATGGCTGTGTCTGTGTCTTCCTCTACCCTTATCATATTCTACAATATACTGTAGTTATCTGTCAACGTGTCTCACAGTTGGAAGAGACTTCAGAAGCTACCTAGTCCAACCACGCTTGACCAAGAGTCCTTTCTACAACGTACTCAATAGTGGTCATCCAGTTTTTATCTGAAGACTTTCAGTGAGGAGAAACCCACTTTTTTCCAAGGCAGACCATTCCACTTTTGGACAGGTCTAATTAAATGTTTTAAAAGTTACATTGAGCCCAAATCTTATTGCTCTTCAGTCATTTTCAGTCATGTCCAACTTTTTGTGACCCCATTTGGGGTTTTCTTGGCAGAGATACTGGAGTGGTATACCATTTCTTTCTCCAGCTCATTTAACAGATGAGGAAACTGAGGCAAACAGGGTTAAGTGACTTGCCCAGGGTCACACAGCTAGTAAGTGTCTGAGGTCAGATTTGAACTCAGGAAGATGATTCCTCTGCTTCCAGCGCTAGTGTTCCATCTATGTGCCCCCTAGCTGCTCCCATATCTCCTTTCATACAAATTGCTCCTATCGCTGCTCTCTACATCCAAGTAAAAAAAGTCTAAGACTTCTTCTATGTGACATCCCTTCAAATCCTTGAAGAATGCCCTTCTCCCCACCCCAAGTCTCCTCTTCAGGTTAAACATTCCTAGTTTCTTCAACAGATCTTCATGTGGCTTACTCACCAGTCCTCATATCACCCTAGCTGATTTCTCCTGTTCCATCTTGTTTTTATATTTTCTAACATGTGATGCCCAGAATAGAGCAGAGCTATTACCATTCTGGCCACTATACCAGCTTTGATGTAGTCTAGTATAATAACAGATTTTTGGCTTCCATGTCCCATTGTTGACTCACATTCAGCTTAAAGTCCATTACAAACTCTAGAACTTATGTTTCATGGGATCTTTTGTCTGATCATACTACCTCTTGTCCTGTGCTTATGAAATTGGTTTGTTGGTTGAATAAGTGAATTAATTAATGAATGAGTATTGTACTCTGCCTGAAATCAGCTAATAGAATTCACATTCTGCTTGTCATTTCATCCATACACTGAAGCCTTGGTGAAGTAGCTATTTTTACAGAATCATGTCCCTGCAAAATTTGGCTGCATATCAATGATGAACCTTTGCCCAAACCTGCAGAGATGCCTGGACTCCAAATTCTGCCTTTGCCCAATCTGGCCTGTCTTCATCACCACTGGAGGTCTGGTTATAATAAGAACTGTATTCATTGTGCACATCAACCCCGAGCAGAAATGAATCATGGTTAATGTGAAATTAAGCAAAACTATGGTGCTTGTAATTATGTCCTCCTATAAAATAATAGTAAATATATTTATCCTGAGTGAAGAGCATCTCAGTTGTTTAAATGTTCGTTACTGCTTACTATGGGACAACTAGGTGATACAGTAGATAGAAGGCCTGGAGTCAAGAAAACTCATCTTCCTGAGTTGAAATCTTACCTCTGACACTTACTAGCTGTGTGACCCTGGGCAAGTCACTTAACCCTGTTTGCCTCAGTTTCCTCATCTGTAGAAATGAGCTGGAGAAGGAAATGGCAAACCACTCCAGTATCTTTGCCAAATGGGGCCACAAAGATTCAGACATGACTGAACAACAATAAATGCCTACTATGTGAACATTACTACATTAGATCCTGGAGAAATTCAAAGCAAAATACAGTTCCCACCCTCATGGAGCTCAGTCCATTAGACTGATACAACATACACACAGATAATGAATACACAACATTACATAAGTGTATCAGAGGGGAGCAAAACAAAGCATTAAATAAATCCAAGGGGAGAGATTGTGGTGGGAGGTTGTTACCTACTAGGGGAAACATCAGAGAGGGACAACTTCATGGAGGAGATAACTGCAATGAGCTTTAAAGGGAAGGGAAGGATGCAGACAAAGAGGGAGAAAGTGCATCACAGGCAGAGAGACCAGCATGAGCAAATGCACAGAGACAGCAAGTGTGAGGTATGTTCAGGAGGCAAAGAGTTCTCCATAGGATATGTGGAAGGGATAGTATGAGCTAAGACTTGACAAGTAGGACTGTATCATATTTAGAGGGCCCGGAATGTCAGGAAAGTAGACTTTACTTCAGAGGCAGTTGGGAACTAGGGAAGCTTCTTTAAGCAGAACTGTGGCATAAGCATGTTTATTTACTGTCCATGCTACATAAAATTATTTGATAATCAAGGATGATACTACAGACTTCTGTCAAAAAAATTAGCCACACGGGGCAGCTAGGTGGTACAGTGAATAGAGCACTGGCCCTGGAGTCAGGAGGACCTGAGTTCAAATCCAGCCTCAGACACTTAACACTTACTAGCTGTGTGACCTTGGGCAAGTTACTTAACCCCAATTGCCCTGCCTTCCCCCCTCCAAAAAGCAAAAAAAAAAATAGCCACATTATTCTGTAAGACAGTGACTGAATCATGAAATGGAGTGTTCAAAGAGGGCATGGCCCCAGAGTTTTTGAAAAATTTGAGGAATGACAAATACTTCTTCAAAAAAGGAAATTGTGGGTAAGACTTTCCCATGAAACATCCCTATCCTAGGGTCTTACAGGATCCCATCACTCTCATTCTACTGCTCGAGAACATGGAGGTCTAAACTGTGGGTCACCACCCCATAGGGCATTGCAAAAAACTTGGCAGCAATAAAAGGTTTCTGAACACACAAAGACCAAAAATTAATTCAAAGCAAACGTGTGGTGAGTGCGAGGTGTTTCTGGCAGTGCTCACCCATGTTGCATCAGGCAACTTCACTGCAGCCTTGGTTCTGAACACAAAGCATGCATACTTTGCCCTGTGCATGCCCAGAGGCCATGCGATGCCAACGATGGCTACCTAGATGTGAAAAGGCTTCATGAGCTTTGCGAAGCTCTGGTCTACACAAAGCCATCGAGTCTGTGCATCTTGTCCTTTTGTCTATCCCTAGTATTGCTTACATAATGCGGGTGTGAGGGGTTGGACTCCTTTGCTGGGACTGTTTAAACCTTCATGACCTGTACCACAATGCCTTGGTGCTATGAACACACTACATGCTACCATAGTGCTTACTGTAGGAAAAAAACATCACATCTCTCCTTCTCTCCCTCCCCCTTAACACCCTATTTTGTTTTTGGGTTGCCACAGTCTAAAGCTGTGGGTTCCAAGCATGCACAAATTGGCTCCAGTAACATTTAGACCTCTACCAGAACTTGGGATTTCCAGGACCTCATAATGACAATACTGGGGGGAAATATATATATATATATATATAATTTCTATATGAATTCTTTACCTCATAAAGAGCTGATTTCATCCATTAACAAGTAATGTAGCAGCACGTTCCTTGGCTCAACCTAATAAACCTGAAAGAATCTATTAGTTCAGCCACCTTTGCTGAGGCAGTATCTCCTGTATACAGTGCCCCAGAAAGAGGGGTTTTTCTATTATATTTTAACAAAGGGCTCTGTGAACTAAGAAGCTGTTGAAACTTGATGGGCCAGGGAGGCTAGGTGGCACAGTGAGTAGAGCGCCAGCCTGGAGTCAGGAGGACCTGAGTTCGGATCCTACCTCAGACACTTAACACACACACAAAACAACCTAGCCATGTGACCTTGGGCAAGTTACTTAACCCCAATTGCCCTCCAAAACAGCAAAAACAAACAAACCAAAAAAAGAAACTTGATGGGCCCATTTCAGAACAAGGATAAAGAATCTACAAATGAATTGTGCCTTTAAATATAAGTTCCCACAAGAAATGTTCTTTTTTTTTCTTTTAAATAGTATTTGATTTTTCCTGGAAAGACAATTTTTAATATAAAATTTTGAGTTCCAAATTCTATCCCTTCCTCCCTCCTTCCACTTCCCCCTCTCCCAGATGGTAAGTAATTTTATATAGGTTATATATGTGCAATCATGTAAAACATATTTCTGTATTAGTTACCAGAAGAAATTTGCAATTAAATTAAATTGTGAAGTTTTTCTGCTGGCATTTTCACAACATTGTGTGTATGTATACATATATACATATATAGTGTGTATGTATATACATACATATATATATACATATATTATATATATATATATATATATACACTGTGTGTGTATATTTTTTGAGGCAAAATGCAATAGTAGATAGATAGCAAGCTGGCCTTCAAGTTAGGACAGGCTCAATTCCTGTCTCTGACAAATATTGGCTGTGAGACTCTGGGCAAATCACTTAATCTGAGTGTCCCAGGTAACTCTCAAACTATAAATTTCAGAGCAGGTATTGGTAGAGGAGTTTCTTTATCAGCAGTTCCCCAGACCAACTAAATTTCAGGTCCAACTGAATAACATAAAATATAGGTCCATACAATAACAGCTAGCATTAATATAATACTTTAAAGTTTGCAAAAGGGTTTGCCTATGTTCTCTCCTTTGATCCTCACAACAGTCCTGTGAGACAGAGGCTATTTTATTATTACCATTTTACAGATGAGGAAACTGAGACTGACAGAGGCTAGATGACTTGTGCAGGGTCACAAATAGTGAATGAGGAAGAACTTGAACTCATGTCTTCCTCCTTTATCCACTATAGCACCTAGTCAGAGAGAGACAGAGAGAAGGGAGGGAGAGAGAGGGAGAGGGAGAGGTGGGGGGGGAGGGAGAGGGAGAGAGAGAGAGAGAGGGAGAAGGAGAGAGAAAAAGAGAAAGACGGTCAGAGAGAGACAGATGGGGGGAGAAAAGGAGGAGGGCTTAGGAGAAGGACAAGGAAAGGGCAAAGGAGAAGGCAGAAGGATTGTGTCTATTTTTTCTGACAGATAAGAGAGAACTCTGGCTATAGAAAGAAATAGGTAAGATTATATATCTCTTCCCAAAGCAGAATTAACTAACTTTTATTTTGTCAATAAAAATGTGCCTGTTAGGGATTTTGAGTGCCAACGGGGTGTCTGCTCAATATGAAAGATATTATTGACATGGTGTAGCAGAAGGAAGGCTAGTGTGGGGAAAATACCACAGAATGTACCCAACACAAGCCAGTTTATAAAATTAAGCAATGTTGGTTGGGCAGGGCTCAGCCCTGAGACATTTAAAAAATGTAGAGAAGAGCCAATCTCCTATCAGGAAAGGGCACTTAGGAGTGATAAAGAATAATGGGTATGGGTATAAATCCTCTATTCGGGTCCTCCTCTGATTCCTAATCAGGGTCTGGAATTCACCCTGGGCTCTAGAAGGCTGTGCCAATGTTCTGGCAGATCCTACCAATGTGGAAAGGTTTCTACTATGGTCCTGGCAATGGAGTACATGTCTGTTGTCTGAGAACACAGTCTAAGTAAGTTCAAAGAAACTCATCTCTAGAAGTCTGGCCACAAATTATTTTCACCCATAGGAACTCATGGAGACTATCTACTAAGGCATGAAGGAGACACTGGGCTCTACATTAGTGGAGGGAGGGCTCATGCTGATTAAAAAAAAATCACAGACCCTTAAAGCATGGTAGAAATTTGAAAAAAGAAGTCAATGTCTTGGGTTTAGAGCTCCTCAGTCCAGAACAAAACACCCACCAACACCCAAAGCTAAGCCATTCTCATGTTCATCAACTACTTTGAAGATTAAATAAAATAGGAAAAAAAGTTATTTGACAGCTTGAAGGAGAATTTTTTTTAATGAGAAAGAAAAATCAGAGTCAGGCATCAGAAGAGCTGGATTCTAGTCTGGTATTAATTAGTTATGTAATCTTGAGAAAGTCAATCTTTCTAGACCTCAACTGCTTCATCTACAAAATGAGGGAGTTGGATAATTTTAGGTTCCTGCAAGTTTGAAAATTACATGATCAGATAAATGTTACTGTATAACTAGGACTTTATCAATAAAGAATGTTCCATCCTCTCATCTATTTTTCAAGAACCATTTATAGCTCTTTAATTACTCTGACCAAACCTGCTCTCTGCTGTGAGCAGAATAAACACAGCATTCTGCCTAAGGGGATTTATTTTGGAGGATGCCAGAATCACAAAACTTCAGAGTTAGAAATGACCTTACAGGTTACCTCGTCCAATTTTTAAATGAATAGGGATTTTCTCTACAATATCCCAGAAAATGAGGTGAGCCCAGGTTTGAATAGGAGGAGAATGAGCTAAATTATATCTGGAAAATGGCATAATACTTTCTGTGATCCCAAGCTACTCTCTGCCACAAGAGCCCATCTTTTTTAACATCAGTATTCTCTTGGGGGTGCTTCATGACTGTGAATCATGGAACAATATGATCTCAGAAGAGACAAAATTGCAGGGGACACGAAGGGCCATGGAAAGGCACATGGTGGGTATAAGCAGACAGCAGCATATCACCAATAATGACTTACCCATGAGAAATGGTATAAAAGACATCATCAAGGGCCTCAAAGACACAAATGGCCCCTGGCCAGGAATGGAGTCTGTCTAATAAGGGCTGGTAAGAAAGCATTTGGACATCTAGGTACTGCGTACTGTACTTGGAATCAGGAAGATTCATCTTCATGAGTTCATATCTAGCTTTAGACACTTACTAGCTGTGTGACCCTGGGCAAGTCACTTAAGCCAGTTTTCCTCAGTTTTCTCATTTGTAAAATGAACTGAAGAAGGAAATGGCAAAAGCCACTCCAGGATCTTTGCAAGAAAACCTTTCCAAAGGCATCATGAAGAGTCAGACATGACTGAAACAGCCCAACAAGAACAAGAATGCATTTGCCTGCAGTCTAATCAGAAGAGCTTTAAAGTGAAAAGGAAGGAGAGGAAGAAAACTGCTGAGAGAGAGACAGAGAGACAAAAAGAAACAGAGACAGAGACAAAGAGACAGAGAGACAGTGGAAAATATTTGCAATGTAGGAAGAATAGCAGTAGGACAAAATCTGAGAAAGGAACCAGAAATAATGATTATTTAGAAACGCATTAAGCATGTGGGTTAAAAAAGCAAGGCATAACTAGAGATCCTAACATAAGGAGGTAACTGTGGCCTATTAAGACCCATGATGGGAATGTAGCTTTCAAATAGTACATACATTTTAATAGTTTAAATTATTTCATTTTGAATTTAATGCCCCCAAAAGAATATTTCCACATACACAGCACAGTGCAAAAAGGAGATTCTTTAGGAAATCATGACTCTCTTTTTCATATCACCAACTTTAAATAAGTATGTGTGTGAGTGTATGTGTGCATATGTATATTATGTACATGTGAATTTATATATAAATTCTACTTTCAAAACTTGTCCAGCTTATCTGAACTTTCTTGTGTTTTCTTCTGTGCATTTAAAAAATGTTTCAATGATCCTTTTTTTTGCATCCCTATTGGTTCCCCCCCCCACTATCCCTCAACCCTCTACTAATCAAAACCAAGGAAAAATAAGAAAGAGAAAACTATCCTAACAAATAAGCAACTTGCTTTCCCTCCTCCCTTCATCTTTGAGTTTCAGAGTACTGGAATTTCCCGACTCGTTATAGCATCTCCTTAGGAAGGTGCTAAAGACCATGTAATTCTTGGACACCTGGGCTCTCTCCTTCTCCTTAAGTACATGATGATTTATCATGAGGAAGAATGATTCAAATTGTCCTACTTGACCCCAAAGGGCACAATGGATAGAAGTTCCAAATAGGCAGATTGAGGCTGGATGTCAGGAAAAAACTTGCTAAAAATTAAAACCATTCCAAAGGGGAATGTCTTAGGAGGTAGTAGATTTGTCCTCACTGGTGGTCAAGGGAATACTTAACTGGGCATGAGTTCAACTAAGACAGTTTGAAGTCAAGTGTCTCAGTGAATCTCTGAATACTGGACTTGGAGTCAAGAGGGCTTGAATTCAACTCTAACCTGTTTACTAGCTGTGTGATCATAGGTAAGTCATTTAACCTATTTGCCTCAGTTCACTCATTTGGAAAAATGAGGTTAATAATAGCACCTAGTACACAGAATTGTTGTAAAATATCAAAAAGTCTAAAGAAAGGTATGCAACATATTGGGTGAATTCTCTGTGAAGGATTTAGAGGACATAGAAAACAGTCACAGAAAAGAAACTATTGATGCATTGTTATCAGGACCAGTAGTGGGAATACTAACAGTGATAAGATTACTGACACATGACACATAAGAGTTTCAAAGACCACTTTGTGATAAGGACTAACATCCCCAGCATTCCTACTCTAGTAATGAGTTCTTTATTTGTCAGAATGAGGTCCAAAATAGCAGTTCTCATTACTTTGGAAGAATGAAACTATCTTAGTGCCCCTTTAATATTAATCAACTTAAGCCTCCTACCTTCTCTGAACATTGGTTTCTTCACCTGTATGATGAGGATAACAATCTTATGGGGCTATTATGAGTATCAATTGAAATAACACATAAAGTGCTTCAAAAACCTTAAAGCATCATTAGTATTTTAATAATGTTTTATTTTTCCCCAATTATATGTTAAAACAATTTTTAACATTTGGGGTTTTTTAAGTTTTGAGTTCTGTTATTATTAATATGGAATCTTTCTATTAGGACTCTACACTAGATATCAATCCATATCAGTAGCAAAGACCTCTGTCTGTCTTATATTTTCCTTGATATTAATAATCATGTCATTGAGCAAAATTATCTCTGTTGTTTTATCTTTCAAGGAATCATATGATTTTGATGTGTACATTGGAGATACTTTGTTGAAGGAGACCCTTTTAGGTGATATTTTGCTCTAAGAATCAAATATTTTTTTAAAGTTAACAAACAGTAGGTATAGTAGGATCTTCTACTATCTAAACCTTTCAGTCAATTGTGTTACTGTAAAGATGTTTTCTGGTGGATAATATTCTTTGCAAAAGCTTGCTTGTCCCTTTTTATGCTACCATCAAATTTATTTTTAACATATGCTTAGACTATTGTCATAAAGATTTTTAAGGGTTGGGAAAGTAGACCAGTGGGTAGTTAATTTGAATGGTCACTTCTTTTTGGTGATAGTAAGGCCAATGACCTTTTTTCAAGTGTTTGATCTTTTCTCCTCTTTCATGGTTCTATTTTTCAATCTCTAGAGCACCTCCATGTCTATCTGGTCTAGTTGAGCCTCTCCTCCTATTTTCCCTTTCTTTAAAGAGAGTTCCATATCCTTATGTAGCACATGGGCTTGATGTAGGAGTTTTCAATGGTTTAGGGCCATTGCCAGCGATGGATACAAAAAGTTATTAGAGAAGTTTTTATGGATATGTTTTCACTTTTTGTCTATTGTCCTCCTACTTTTGACCTTATATGCCCCTGGGATGCTCTGGATTTGGAGGTTACTTGACAAACTGTCTCTAAACTTGTCTTTCCATCTACTACTTTTGCTGTTTTATGAGGTGATACTGTTCATAATCTTTCACCATCTTCCTCTGTAAGATTTTATGAATGAGTTTATATTGTAAACCAGTGTTGCCCTTGGCTTCTAGATCTCTCTGCTGGCAAGGAGATCTGGTGTCTGCTGGCTTAGGCAGTGTCTGGGCTTCTTGGGTCTCCACATTGTGGCAACTACTTTTGTAGTCATTAAATTCCTTTAGGAAATGGTGACAGCCTGTATTCATGTCTTCTCCTTTATCTGTTTCCCATTTTCTGGTATCAAAGGCTTGTTTAAATAGGTCAGATTAGAACTGTTTTAATTGTTTAATATCTTCTCTTCATTTTTAAATTCTTTCTTCTAATTTAATACTGATTTTATCTTTGCTTTAGCAAGTTGATAGTCTGACTAATCACAGACAGCTTACTCAGAAACAATTTCTATTTTGCTAGCCAGTTGCTTCCTAGCTGTCAAAATGTAGTTAATTCCAATTTTGTGATTCTACTTGGTATTTCCATGTCTAGACTTTCTGTCTCTCTTTTTGAAGAAAATATTAATGGTATATAGGCATGAGGCTATTGTGTAATCTCTAAGTCTTTAGCTTCTCTCATTTCTTTTACCAGAATAGTGTTTTCCAGTGTATTTCCCTCTCTATTTCTCTATGCACACCTTTGCATTGAAATCACTGAGTGTTAAAGCAGATGCTGATTTAATTTAATGGGTCTCATCAAGTTGTTCATAAAGTTTTTTTTATATTTTCATGTTCTACAACAGATGAATCTCATTATGTTTTTTTTTGCAAATGCTTAATACAATATCAGCTGACCAAGTATCCCATGAAATTACATTTCTTATTGGCTTTTGATGCATAATAAAGATAACTTACTAACTCCTTTTTTTCCTTTTTCATCTCTTCAAGGATGACCTGTGAGCCATTTAGCTGCAAAGTGCTTTTCTCTTCTGGTTTCATTTATAGAAAGAATATTAAGATTGATGTGATTCATTTTTTTCCAGCAGTTTCTTCACTCACTAGTCATTGGACATTGATCTCATATTTAGACTACCAACAATTAAGTGAATGTTTATTAATGCCTTAAAAACTTCTCCCATTCCCAGCACTCTGGCATCATCATTGTAGTAGAAGAGGGGCCTGAGTGTCTCAGGGTCATTCATTGTTTCAGGGATTGTCATGGCCAAGTACTTCATCACCAATTGGCCATTCTACTGGTGATGAACCTCTCTGAGTCAACAAATCTGATCCTCAAAAAGCAGATTATGGCCAGAACAATGCTCAAAGCCTTTCTAGAATGGTAGAACTAGACAGGTCTTGGCCTCTACTAGTATAGCCTTCAAGTACCCCACATCACTTCCATGTCATGTTGAGAAATCCCATTTTAATATGTCTGCTATTCTAGCTTGCTGAGAACTTTTTGGATCCTTAATTTGTTTTCCAGCATGTCCCTTTTGGCAATATGTCATATTCAATTTTTATAAGCATGCCATCTCTTCTTTCATCCTGATAAAAATTATGAAGCAAAAGGTCAAGGCCACTGAACTTGAAGATCTCTCAGTAGGTTGACATCAATATATTAACTATGATTCTTTGAATCTATGCATTCTAAATCACCGGACTTGGAGCTGGAAGGGATCTGAAAAGCCAACCAGTTTTTAATCCACTTGATTATACTATCATCTAATATGCATCTGTCCCTTTTACTCATAAGGATAGGATGAGAGAGTTTGTCACATATCTTACTGACATGTAGGCAAATGAACTCTATGGCATTTTCCTTATTTAGTCTAGTAAGCCTGTCCAGAAAATAAAAGGGAAATGAGGTTAATCTGACATGACCCATTCTTGCTAAATCCATACTGACTCTTAAATTCTTCCCTCTTAACTGCTCACAAACTTCCCTTTAATAATTTATTCTAGAATTTTTTCAATGATTAAAATCAAGCTAATGACCTATCATTTGAAGAATCTATACATTCTCTGCATCTCTGTGTCTTTCTCCATGTCTCTCTCTGTCTCCATCTCAATCTCTTTTTCTTTCTATCTTGGTCTCTTTTTCTTTTTGAAAATTGGGGCATTTTTCATCTCTAATAGTGTGCCACCTCTCTGGTTCAGTACAATTTTGATGAGATCATAGATTCACAGGCCTAGATCTGAAAGGGACCTTACAGATCATCTAATCTGAGCCCTTGTTTTATAGATGTGGAAACTGAGGCCTGGGGGGATTAGGTGACTTGTTCAAGGTCACTCAGGAAAGATCATTGACAAATCTTTTCACAAGCTAAGGGCCCAGGGACTCCACCCCTCCCTGAGGGTAGGTAGGTATGCTCTTACCAACTCATTTATCCAAGACTGCCACTCCTTAAAACATGTTGTTCACTCTTTCTCAGTCTAAAGATTTTTCTACTTGATAGGAAAAAAAATGGAAGCAAAAAGAGTTGAGTAGTTCTACATTCTCTGTCAATCATATGCTTTCTCTGACTTTCTTCTTGTTTGTCATGAGCAAAAGAGCCTTCTGTTGTTATTCACCTTCATTGTGTCCCTCAGCTTGTTCTCAGCTTTAGTGCTCCTTGGCACCTTCTTATGGGATGATGCCACTCATGTATTCATCCTCAATTTCCTATACACACACACCACACACACATGCCGAGTGCTCTCAGTGGGGAAAGATCAATTAATAAACATTTATTGAGCACTCGCTGGGCACTATGCTAAGCACTGGGGATACAAAAAGAGGCAAAAGACAGTCCTTGAACTCAAAAAGTTTACAATATAATGGGGAACACAGCATGTAAACAAATATATACAAGACAAGTATATCAGAATAAATAAGTAATAATTAAGAGAGGGTAAGCACTGGAATTAAGAGAGTCAGGGAAGGCTTCCTGTAGAAGGTGGAATTTTAGTTGGGGTTCAAAGGAAGCCAGGGTGGTTGGTAGTCGGAGGAGAGGAGGGGGAGTGTTCCAGGCATGGGGGACAGCCAGACAGAATGCTTAGAGCTGATAGACGGAGTATCTTGCTCATGGAACAACCAGGAGCCCAGTGTCATTGAATCAAAGAGTATATGTTAGGGAGGAAGGTGTAAGAGGACTTGAAAGGTAGGGGGAGGTTAGGTCATAAAGGGCTTTGAATGCCAAACAGAGCTTTTTTTTATCTGATGCTAGAGGTAATAGGGAGCCACTGGAGTTTATTGAGTAGAGAGTTTATATGATTGAACCTGTGCTTTGGGAAAATCACTCTAGTGGCTGAATGAAGAAAGGGTTAGAATGAGAAGAGACCTGAGGCACGTAGACCTACTAGTGGGTTACTGTAGTACTCGAGGCATGAGGTGATGAATGCCTGCACTAAAGTGATGGCAGAAGAGGAGAGAAGGAGGCATATTCAAGAGATTTTGCACTAGTGAAATGGCCAGCTGGGATATGGGGTGTGAGAGATAGTGAGGAGTCGAGGATGATGCCTAGCTTCCAAGCCTGGGGGCCTGGGAGGATATTGTTGCCCTCTACAATAATAGGGAAGGTAAGAATTGTGCATGAGGTAGGGGGAAAGATAATAAGTTCTGTTTTGGACAAATTGAGTCCAAGATGTCTATTGGACATTCATTTCAAGATGTTTGAAAGGAATTTGGAGATTAGAGGTCACCAGAGAGATTGGATAGAATATGATCACTTGAATAATAAGTAGAGGGGTTAGCTTTGGTAAGAAGTGAGGTCAAGACATCATGTGAGACAGGGGTGAAGTAGGAGAGGGTGGCAGAAAGTATCTGAATGATGGGAGATGAGGAAGACAGGAGAAGAGGGAGTTTATGGTGAATGGCCTCAATTTTCTCTGTAAAATATGAGACAAGGTTTTCAGCTGAGAAAATAGAGAAAGAGAAAGTCATGGGAAATTTGAGGAGGGATGAAAAGCTTGAGAAGAGCCACTGTAGACATGGGATAGTGAGTTGACAAGGCGGGGTGTAGTAGGATTGCCTAGTAGAGAGGACACAGGTAAGGTCATGTAGCATAGGTCTGTAGTGCTCCCAGTCAGAACAGTTGCATGATTTCCTCCACCTTGATTTGGCAGCATATGTGTAGGCAGGTAGGCAACAAATAGTGGGAGTGACCCAAGGCTGAGGTTTGGCAACACATAATTGGCGATAAGGGGGATGATAAGGGGACTAAGGATTCAAGAGAGGAAGACAGCACAGAGTTGAATTCGTTCACCAAGGAGTCAAAATGAGAAGAGGAGAGAATGGCAAGGGCAGCCAGGATGACCTGGGAGAGAATTGAGAGGTCAAGGTATTGGAGGTCACAGAGTGGATGTAAGGTAAGGCAGAGGAAGAGGCAGACAGCCAACAGATTGTGGTCAGATAAGGGGATTTCAGAATTCCTGAACATGGAGGTAGAGCATTTGTGGATTTGGCAAGATCAAGACTATGACAGTGTATGTGTGTGGCTGAGGTAGGGTGGGAGAATAGCTCACCAGAGATAAGCAGGAGGAATTGAGTGATTAGGGTAGTTGAAAGAGAATCAATATGATATAGAGGACTGAGAACTGACTCAAAATCAAAGAATCAAAAAAACCTAGGTTCAAGTCTTGGGTTTGACACATAAGATCACATATGTGGTCATGGGCAAGACACTTAACCATTGTGGTCTGCTCTGATAGATGGAGCTCCCTTATGGGGATTTCCCTACATATGTCTGAATAAAATAAGATCTAAGATGGGCAATGAATGTATGTATGTTGATCTCCTTAGTGAGCTCCCCATTCCATTCCCTTCCATCATTTCAATGCTCAAATAAATCTGTAAACTCACTGATTTGTGAATTCCCTCCAATGATACAGATGAAACACCATCCTGTGAGAGACTTTTTATCCTTGACTCCCAGCCATTGAAGACATACCTATGCTTTCTCCTTCCATTGCAAAGGTATATCTGGAGCATACTGGCCATCTCTGTTTTTCCTCTTTCTTGCCACATGACCATCCCATCTTTTCCTATCATACAATTCCTTGATGATATCTTTTATCCCTGTTCTTCCATGCCCTTTATTGGCTATCTGTTATGGCCTGCTCACACCCGCCATGTTGTCCTCTGTGTAATTCTCATGTTTAATTCTTTAGAGGCCATTATATTCATGTCTTGCTGACATATGGCAACACTGAGAGAATATTAGTATTTTTTTTTAAACTGAGCCTTTGCATTAGAGACGTCTGTGCAATTTCCCAAAGACAAAACAGCCTGCTTTCCTCCTGGCAAACTTGAGGCCCACGTCATCATCCATCCATTCTACCTGCTCCAGATCTACACACTGACATGTCCATTCAAATGCATGTCAAAATCTGGGCAATAGATATTCTTGGATGGTTAGTCTTTCCTGTGTGGGACTATAAGACCAAGCTCCTTTGAGAGATTACAGATCCCTTCCAGGAGGCTCCTCAATGTTCTGGAGCTGGTTGTAATCAGCATGATTTCATCTGAAAACAAGAATATCTGAAAGACTTCTCCATTAGTAGGGATTCCCTCCTAGACTTATGGACTCTGCTGGATTTCCTCCATCACAGCAGCAGACACTTTTGGTGCACATACATCTCCTTGCTTTATGCCCTACCAGATGTTTCATATCAGAGAGGCACTGAACAGGGTTGTTTCCGTTGTTATATATGAGAAGGGATCTGAGTGAGTTTAACATATTTTGATGTAATGACACTTTGTTTTAAAAGAGCCTGTAAGGCAGTATAGTCCAAGAAAAAATATTATCAAATACCTTTTCAAAATCAACAAGCAATAAAAAAATTGAGATCTTATGTCCTTTATATCTTTCAGTCAATTGTGATATGGTAAATATATGGTCTATTGCTGAATACCTCTTGTGAAAGCCTGCTTGTTTCCTACCAATGTCCTTACTTAAGATTTCCTCCATTCATGTGCAGGCAGCTAGGTGGTGCAGTGAATAGAGTCCTGGGCCTGGAGTAAAGGAGACATGAGTTCAAGTCTGACCTCAGACACTTCCTAGCTGTGTGACCCTGAGCAAGTCACTTAACCTCTATTTGCCTCAGTTTCCTCATCTGTAAAATAGAGATAATAATAGTACCTACCTCCTATGGTTGTTGTAAGGATCAAAAGAGATAAAAATTCTAAGGCTTTTAGCCCAGTGCCTGGCACATAGTGAGCGTTATATAAATGTTAGCTATTATTAATTACATAACTCACATAAAGGCTTTGTATAGATAAAAGAGTAGACATATGAGTTAGTAGTTGTTAATGTTCTCTCAGACATCCATTTTTTGGTATTAATAAGGTCCAAGAATTTTTCTCACACTTTTGATATCTTCCCCAACTTCAGATACCTTATATACCAGTCCCTCAACACCTTCATAACTTCATTGCCCCCGGCATGGACATCCTGGGCATACACTTGGTCCAATCTAACTGTTTTCCTGTCTTTGCTTCTTTAGTGTCATTATGCCTCCTCTATGAGGACACATGGAATATTAAGGTTCAAGCATAGTGGTTCCACTGCCTTGGATGGAGGAAATAGTTTTCTATAATGATTTTTATAAATCTTTTTCCATTTTTCTTCTATTTGTTTTCTTTCCATTTTCATCTTTGGATGGTCTTAGGATGACTTTAATTAGTTGACTATTTTACCAAATTTTCTTTAAACTGGTTTCACCATCAACTGCTCCTCTTTGCTTTGTGAAACAATAATGCTCATAATCATCTATTCTTCCTTGTAAGATTTAAAAACTACTTTCTATTCTATCTCAGTATGACCTTTGGTAGTATCTCTCTCCATTTGGAAGAAAACCAGATATTTGCTGACATCATCACTTTCTGGGTATTTGAGGGCTCCTTGTTGTACTCATTTACTGACATTGAGGAAACGTCTATATAAAATTATGACAGTCAGTGTTGAGTCAATTCTATTGTCTATTTCCCATTTTTAATGTTCAATTACTTGTTTAAACAGTTCAGGGTTAAATTGTTTCAATTATGTACCACATCTCTTTTTTTCATTTGTCTTTTGTGTTTTTTCTAATTCTTATCTTAGTTCTAAGACCCTTTCCCCACTGCACTGGAATCCTCTCAACTCCTTTTTCATGCCCTTTTTATAAGTACTGTATTTCACTACATAATCATTGCAGATTTTATGCCAAATTTTCTCATACAAAAGTGGGGTACAACCATTATATGAAGCTTTAAAAATTTGTTCCAGTATTACTTTAAAATCATTTATTACTAAACTGTCTTTGGTGCAAGATTAGAATACATAGAATACTCATGAATATACGTTAAAATTGGGAAGATACAAGTCTTACCATATCACATGACTTACTCAGAGCAGCTTCGCCTACCAGTCTGCTCCCCTTTGCATCGACAGCTTTTCATTGGGTTGTGTTACAATACCGTTAATACTGCAGTGCTCTAAACAAGCCTCATAAGTGGGAAATATACTGACAATGCACATGCACTGAGAATTCTAGACTCACAGTTCAAAAAGCGGGAGAGATAAATGCAGATCCATATGCCCCTGGTGAATACATTGCTGCTCTGTTTACCTTTTAAGCAGTGTGATCAACAGAATTCTACCATGTGATGATTACAAGATGAAAAGTCATAAACCAATTTTTGGACTAAAAAAAACGTAACAGCACCAGGGTATGATGATTTTGCTGTGAAACGCCATACCATCCCTTTCTCACCCACTATCTTCCTTTTCAGTTTCCTCTTGTGTGTTGTCTTCTACCATTAAAATGTAAGCTCCCTAAGGGGAGGGGTTGCCTTTCCTTGTATCCCCAGTCCCTAATCCAGTGCCTGGCACATAGCAAGTGCTTAATAAACATTTATTGACTTATAAGTCAATGGTCTTACCAGGTATAGTTGACTCAAGAATAACTCTCACTACGGCTAGGTGGCGCAGTGAATAGAGCACTGGCCCTGGAGTCAGGAGTACCTGAGTTCAAATCCGGCCTCAGATACTTAGCACAAAAACTAGACATGTGGCCTTGGGCAAATCACTTAACCCCAATTGCCTTCCAAAAAGCAAAAAAAAACAAAACCAAAACCAAATAGGTTTACTGACCTGGAGATCGAATCCCGGGCTCAGACACTTAGCACCCACCCAGAAACACCTGGCCGTGTAACCTTGAGCAAGTTACTTAACCCCAATTGCTTAGGGGCGGCCAGGTGGCTCAGCGAGTAAGAGCACTGGCTCCAGTGTCGGGATGACCTGGATCAAATCTGGGCTCAGATACTCAGCACCACACCCAGAAATAACTGGCCGTGTAACCTTGAGCAAGTTACTTAACCCCGATTGCTTTAAAAAAAAAAAAAAGAATAACTCTCACATTAATAATGAGGGTTTTTTTCCTGTCTATTAATATATAATCTATTTTTGTTTTGTAGTATTATTTGATGTTTGCCATTTATTTAGCAGAATAACTCTAATCCCTTTTTAATAGATTTAAAGAGCACACTATATCCTCTCCTCCACCCTGCCTCTTCCAAATCTTCTCTTCTTTAGGGTTCCTTCAACTGATCCTTGTATAGTTTGAGTCCCCTGGCTATTGTGATTGCCTTCCTCTGGACTCTATTCAGCTTGTCCATGTCAGACTTAGAAAGTGATATCAAGACTTGAACAGACTACTCTAGACGTGGTTACACATGTAGAATGCCACAGGATTACAATGTCCCTTATTCTACTAATATAGTCTAAGATTACATGAGGATTTGGGGCTGCCATATCATTCTGCTGATGAACATCAATCTTGGAGCCTCCTAAAATCATCAGGTCTTTTATTTTTACACGAATGTCTGTTTATCCACATTTTTCCATCCTTTATATGTTTGAGTTTTTATACCAATGTATAAGACTTTATGTATAAGATTTATCCTTAGTAAATGTTTACCTGATTAAACTTAGCCAATAACTCTAGCTGCTCAATAATGTTTGAGATCCTATGGCATCCTATAGAATGGTTATACTTCCTAGCTTCATGTCAATCCCATATTTGATAAGCATGTCATCTAAATTGTCATCTATGTACAGGTATTACCTATACTTGCAAAAATGCTCCCTGAATGTTTGCTTCTGAGGGCTTTCACAAGATCTTACTCATTACATAATGCTTCTCTTTTTCAGGGAAAAAAAATCAACCCTCAAATTTAAAAAATAAAGTCAACATTGACAAAAAAATTACTATTTCAAAAGGATATTTTGCATTTGACCTAAATTTTAGAAGCACAGGTATTTTTGAAGTCCTCTTTTTGCCTCCTTTTAAATGAGGGGGAAAAAAAACTTAGTTCCTGCTCTGGAAAGTTGGCAACATCTTATCTCATTTTCCAGAAAAACAGTCACATTCACAGAATAACATCAATTGATAAGCATTCATTGAGCACTTTCTATGTGGAAACTATTGTGGAGCATACAAGAAAGAATACAACCTGCTCCTTGACCTCTGGCACCAGTCCGTAGGGTGATGTCAGGGTCCTGTAATCTCTAACACAAGTGAGAGAGAGAATAGAGAAGGGCTCAAAAGGTATTATAAAAGAAAAAGTAGTTACTGCTCTGATGAAACAGAGTTTCTTGCCATTTCATGTTCTCTATGCAAAAGACCTTAGGTATTTTAGAGCATAGCCTGGGGGGGGGAAAAACAAAAAACTTTCCAAGGACAAATAGCCCAGGGAAGCACCAACATAACTTTCTCAGCAGCTGGCCAGGGACATCAGACTAATTCTGCAGCACTGTGACCCAGGAAAGAAGTTGTGTCCAACTCCCTCTCTCTTTTCTTCCACTGATAAACCAGCTCTTCAGAAAGCAGGTAATAGCTTAGCTTGGAACACTAATCCAAGTATGATTTAGACATCAAGGGGGATATTATAAGTAAATTAGGAGAGTGTGGAAAATGTTACCTGTCAGATTTATGGGTAAGGGAAGAATTTATGATCAAACAAGAGATCAAGGAGATCATGGAAAGTAAAATGGGTAATTTGATTACATTAAATTAAAAAAAATTTTTGCACAAAGAAAACTAATGCAGCCCAGATTAGAAGGTAAGACGGAAACTGGGGGTGGGGAAGTGGTGATTTTATGGCAAATTTCTCTGATAAAGTCCTCCTTTCTTAAATATATAGGGAACTGAGTCAAATTTATAAGAAATGAGTCATTCCCCAATTAACAAATGGTCAAAGGATATAAACAGGCAGTTTTCAGAAGAAAAATCAAAATCATCTGTAGTCATATGAAAAGAGGCTTTAAATCACTATTGATTAGAGAAATGCAAATTAAAATAACTCTGAGACACCACCTCACACCTATCAGATCTGCTAAAGTACAAAAATATTTATGGTGGTTCTTTTTGTGGTGGCAAAGAATGGGAAATTGAGGGGATGCCTATGAATCAGGTAATGTTTGAACAAGTTGTGCTATATGATTATAATGGAATAATATTGTGCTATAAGATACTATTGTGCTATTCAGAAAAACCTGAAGATTTATATGAAAAGTGAAGTGAACAGAAGTAGGAGAGCATTATGCACAGTAACAACAATATTATGAGGATGATCAAATGTAAAAGACTTAGTTACTCTGATGGATACAATAATTCAAGATAACTCCAAAGGACTTAAGATGAAAAATGCTCTCCCCCCCCCCCCCCCCCAGAAGGAACTGATGGAGTCTGAGTGCAGACTGAAGCATAATTTTTTTTCACATTCTTGATTTTTCTTGCTTTTTTCTGTAACATGGATAATATGGAAATATGTTTTGCATGATTTCACATGTATAATTGATATCACATTTCTTGCCTTCTCAATGAGTGAGAAGGAAGGAGAGAATTCAGAACTCAAAATTTTTTTTAATTAAAGTTAAAAATAAATAATGAGCTTATAAGAAAATAAAAGAAATACCAACCCAAAAATTTGCCTTCTTTTAACCTTTTATGTACAGTCCGTAAATAGTCTCAACATGTACAGGAGGCTAATATAGTTCTCAGAATTACTGCCTGAAAAAGCTATTTTTCAGCCCAGTTCAGCTGTTATGGCTTCTCTATATGGTGTCTCCCCTTTTAGAATGTAAACTCCATGAGGGTAAGGACCACATTTCCTTTTATTTGGAGCTTTTCTGCTTAGCACAGTACCCAGCACAGAGTAAGTGTTCAATAAATACTTGTTGATTGTTGACTGATTGGAAACCACAGGTTTGTGTTTATACTTATCTGAGGAGCAACAAGTAAGATTCATGCTCCTTAGAGGAGTGATCACCAGTTGTGGGCAAGTTTTATCCTTTAAACATCTAGCCTCTGCCACCCTCAAGGTTTAAAACCCAGTCTGGATAATAACACATACACAAAATTTTGTAAGACCTGAATATGGACAACTACAAAATTCTGAGAAGTAAAGAATTAAATAATTGGAGGAAATTCAGTATTCATGGGTTTTTCTGATTAATAAAATGAAAAATACTTCTCAAAATAATTTTAAAATTTCATAGAATATTCATCAAAATACCAAAAATTTCTTAGCTTTTCAAACCTTTTAACTCATTTATCTAAATACTGGGCATGTGCCAGGATCACTAGAAAAAAATAAAAGTCCCATGTTCTTGTTCAGTATAAGCCAATATGTAAGTGAGTACAAGCAATAAGCAAGAGAGTAAGAAACTACAGAGGGTGAGAGGAAGAGAGCTTTGGGCAAGGGTTATCCCCAGAGTTTTCACTACAGAGATATTATCTAGACCTTAAAGAATGAATTGGATTTAGAGAGAGAGGAAAATGGGCAAGGACATTGTAGACAAGGTCATGGAAGCAAGAAAGCATAAGGAGTGTTTGGGATAAAGTGACCAGGCCACAGTGGAGCTGGAGTTGAGGGACATTGCTAAATAAACCTGGAAGGGCAAATTAGCACCAGTTTATATAAGACCTAGAATATTAGATTTAGGAGTTTTAATTTAATCCGTTAGGTAATGGGGAGCTCTCAGTGGCTTTTTAGTAGCACATCTGTCTTAAGACCTTTTAGAGTCAGGTTGCATTTTCACAACTGTGTGTAGAAATTGTATCTCCTCTTGGTTTCTCCTCAATCCCTCTACTGGTAAAATTAAATTTAACCCAGGACTAGATCCAGTTCATAGATGGAGGCTTTCTATACCTGCTCTAGTTACTTCTTAGAGACAATCAATCAATCAACATTTATTAAGCACCTTCTATATATCAGGTACAGTGCTAAGACCTGGTGATAACAAAAGAGGCAAATTATAGCACTGGACCTCAAGGAATTGATAAGGTATCAGTCTACCAGTTTTAAAGAAATTTCAGGAAAAGTAGTTCTGAAGTTGGAGTCAGAGAACCTGAGTTCAAATCCCATCTCTTCCCTTTGCTACCTATGTAATTTGGGGTGTTTTGTTTTTTTCTCTTTTTTTAAACTTTGAGCTCCAAATTCTTTCCCTCTCTCTAGCCCCTCCCCCACCCACTGAGAAACAAGCAATGTGATACCCATCATGCAGGTGAAGACATGCAAAACATATTTCCATATTAGCTGGGCAAGTCATTTAATTTCATCTCATAAAGTGAGGGCTTTGGGCTAGATGACCTCTGAGCTCCTTTCCAGCTTTAAAATATATGATCTTTGAACATCATTTTATTTCCATCGGTACCTTGGGTATGTGAAGTGAGATTGGGATGAAGATAAGAAAAAGGAGAGAGAGCCAGAGACTGGGTTTCTCCAATTTCAACCTCATTTTCATCTTTCTGACCACATGGTTTCTCTTATCTTGTCCTGAGCACTGAACTCCTCTAAATAAGAATCCTTTCCTCATTTTTGCATTTTTGCATTTTTCTTGTTGTAGCCAAAAGGGAGGAATGCCCAGGTCCTTCCTTGGAGGCTAGTAATGATTCCCCATAAGACCATACTGCAGCTCACAGCCCAGGTTGTAAATCCCCACCGGTACTGTTCAGAGCCTGGAATCTCTCCTTTTCTTTTTCATTTCTTTTTTTTTCTCCATTGACCACATTGCTTAATGGATTCTGCAGCTTACCGAAAAATTCCAACCACAAAATCATGGAAAACTCAAAATCTTTCCTCAGTTTTCACTGCCTTTTGAAATGGATTTCCCGGAGAAGAACTTGTTATGAAGTATTGAATTTCCAGTGGCAAGGACAATGAGGTATGGGCACAGATCCAAGCAAAAATCAGGGATCCAGCTAAACAGGGCGAGCACAGCAATGGTCATGTGGTTAGGAGTAAAAAGTATGCCTTTATATCAATGCCAGGAGCTTAAAACCAAGACCCAGAGAGCGAGGATATTTGGTTTGGCAAAAGAAGAGTACTGACATAATTGGTGCCTCAGAAATGAGATAATGCACCCTCTACATCAATGGGGAACAGCAATGGTTGGCTGCAAACAGAGGCTGGGTCACTGAGACAGGGGGCTGCTGGGAAGGAGGGCTGCTCCTCTGGCGCTCCTCCTCTAGCTTGTATAGGGAGGTGAGACAAATACAAGCTTCAAATCTTCAAAATTGCTTAGTTTTCTAGACTTTGGTTTAGGCCCAGCTTTCTTCCAAACTCTTCTTTCCTTTTTGTCTCCTGATGTCAAAGTGAGGATCTGGGCTTTATCCCAGGGAGATTTTAAATGGATAATGGTTTCATTAGACCCTCCCCACCCCCATTTCCATGGAAGTCCCCCAGGAAATTCTCTTCTTCTCCACCCCCAATACACTCCGCTTGCTGGTTGACCCAGCCAAATTCTTGTCCGAAGATAGATCACGACATATGGTTTTTGTTTAGCTTCCCCAGCTTGTGGGCTCAGTTGTTTTAGGTAACTGGAATTGGTTGATGTTAATAGACAAGGATCTGCATTTTTTAAACTCCATTTTAATAAATGTCACAAATACAGACAACAAATTGAGATGACTGTAAATACCAAGGAAAGGTCATTCTAGTACAGGAGAGAAATTTAAATTAGAATCCATATGGTTACTGATCACAGGTAGCAGGCACATATAATTGAAAAGGTAAGAGCCACAGGCCCTTGGGACAATGTAATGTCCTGAAAGAGGGAGGTGGAAGGACGCCAAAGATATTTTTGCAGTTTTGCCCAGGGCTCTGGTGGCAGGCAGCCTGTGTGCCACTGAAAATCATCTCCTGTCCTGCCTTTGGCATTCAGCCCTAGGTTGCTGAGGCTTTTTCTATTGTATAAGTGGAGAAAGCAAAAGCTCTGTCAGATAACAATAATTCTGCTGAGTTAGGTTTGAAATCTTCTTCTATTTAAAAGTTCCCAGAAAGTGGGTTAAAGTAGCGAGCTGATGGCCAAATCCAGCCATTAAAGCCCCAGACTGTATTTGGAGGCTAATTAATAAGTGGCACCCAGGAACCAAACTGCAAAGACAGAAATAGGAAAATGGAACATTTGGACTCTATTTTAGAGGGAGATTTTTTTTTTGTTGTTTCTCTCTCTAAAGCAGAGGTTCTTAACCATTTAGTGCCATGGGCCCCTTTGGCAGTCTGATAAAACCAATGGACGCTACTCAGAATTGTGTTTTACATAAAGGGAAAGCTAAACCCCTGATCTATGCTGAACAAAAGTGTGAAGGGCACCTGCCTTGCCCTCAGCATGGCCAAGTCAAGAGAGGATCTGGGCTTTAGCTCAGATATGTCGCTCATCATAGGAGCATAGATTTGAAGCTTGGATGAAGGAACTGAGACCCAGAGAGGCTGTTATTTACCTAAGAAGACATGGGCAGGCAGCAGCTGAGGTGGAATTTGAACCCAGCTTTTCTCTCCTCCAGGAATATTTGCTAAATGAATGAATGAATGAATCATATAAAGGAAACATAACCTTAATGTCAAGTTTATGGGGGAGAGCAACAAAACAGGAGAGAATATTTATGGAAGGTAGGTAAAAAGTTGTTGTTCAGTCTTGTCTGACTCTTCATGACCCCGTTTGGGGTTTTCTTAGCAAAGATATTGGTTAAGTGGCTATGTAAGTAATAAAGAGAAGGAGATGCATATAAGAGATGTGGATACAGAAAGAACAGAATTTAGTAGTTGTTCAAATATGTGGGATTAATGAAGGTAAGGAGGTGAGGATGACACTGAGATTGTGAACCTGAGTGACTGAAAGGATGACAGTGTTCTTGCCAGTAATGAGGGAGAGAAGGAAGGAAGGAAGGAAGGAAGGAAGGAAGGAAGGAAGGAAGGAAGGAATTTCTTTCTCCAGCTCATTTTTACAGATAAGGAACTGAGGCAAACAGGGTAAAGTGATTTGCCTAAGCTCTAGGGTCACACAGCTAATAAGTGTCTGAGGCCAGATTTAAACTCATAAGGGTGAATCTTCCTGACTCAAGTCCCAGCCACATATTCACTGCTCCACCTCACTTCCCTAGGTAAAAAGAAAAGAGATTAAAATAAATTTGGATATAAAATAAACTTTTGGGAAAATTCTTCTTTCAGAGGTATTATGTTAGGGACAGAAGGCAGGCAGATTTGAAAACCTCACAGTAAGGTTACAAGGCAATTTGAGAAATTTGAATGTATGACTCATCAGCCTAGACAGAACTCATTGGAAGTTTGGGAAAGAAATAAAGTGTGATATTCCCCCCCCCAATCCTAACATAGAGATTTAAATGGGTCCTTTTAAAGATGGGAAAAGCATCTGGGACACATTATTTTAAAAATTACCAGAATTTGAACCGAGAAGACCAGCAAGAATCTGAACTATTAACTTTCCTTAAAATATCCTGATGAGGCAGCTGGCAAGTATTGGTGACCCCATTTTGTGTGTGAGATACAGAGTAGCAGAGAGTTTGGGATCTGTGTCTAAAATTGCACAAAACATATGCCAGGAATATGTCCTGATGTCCCATGTTACCCAGAAGGCAAAATGCACAGTGAGGACAACGCCTCATGTGCAGGGCAGAAGGATGAAGGAAGATGTTTCTAGGCATCTGCAAGACCATGTATGAGATTGGAAGACCCAAATGGGAATGAAGTCCCAAAGGTTTCTCCAGAAGGTTTGCTCTTTCTTGACCTTGAAAATGTCAAATCTCCCCCAAGCCAAGTGAAGGCAAGTTAACAAGCATTTACGAACTCCCTATAATGTACCAGGCTAAGCTAAGTGCTGGGGATCTAAAAGAAGGCAAAAAGGAACCCCTGCCTTCAAGGAACTCCCAATCTACTAGGGGAAATAATACATAAACACATCAACTATGTAGAAACAAGATATGTACAGGAAAAATTGGAGATCATCTCAGCAGAAAGGAACTGTTATTAAAAGAAAGGGGAAGACTTCTTTTAGAAAGTCAGATCTTCTCTGAGACTTCAAAGAAGCTGAGGCAGAGACAAGGAGGGAGGGCATTCCTGGCAGAGGAAACAACGCTAATGAAAATGCCTATAGTCTGAAGATAGAGGGTCTTATTGAGGAATGGCACAGAGGCCAGACTCACTGGATTACAAAGTATTGGGGCAGGGGGACAGAGTAAGGTTTAAAAGATCTGGAGAGGTAGGAGGGAACCACATGGGTATAGTTTTTCTACTCTATTCTGAGTACTGTTGTAAGCAGGGAGAGTGTTTGTTCTAGAGATGCCCAGTTTCAGTTCTGAAAAGAACATTTTTGATAGTTTCTGTGGGAAATGGAGACTGTGGAAGGTTATGAATGGGGTGCTAATTAGACTAGAAAAGATTTGAAGCTTAGAATTTTATAGTATTTGTGCTGTTAGACATATTGTTGAGTCTACCCATCCATTTTCAACTCTGTCAGGTCTGGAACTGGAAGTGAAAAAGAGGAACTTATTTTCCAGAATGTAAAACTAGAGAGGGTCAATCATATACCCTGAACAGAATAAAAAACCTCAAAAGAAGAAAGGAGTGAATGGGCTTAGTTGACCATAAACAAAAAATTGGATTATTTCAATCTCTAGAATTAATCAGTCAGTCAATAAACATTTAAGTGCCTACTATGTGCCAGGCACTGTGCTCAATTCTAGGGATACAAAAAGAGGCAAAAGACAACCCCTGTCTTTGAGTTCACAATCTAATCAGGGAGACAAAAAGCAAACAATTACATACAACCAAGCTATATACAGGAAAAGTAAGAAATAAGAAAGAAGGGACAGCTAGGTGGTGCAGCGAATAGAACACCAGCTCTGGAGTCAGGAGGAACTAAGTTCAAATCCAGCCTCGGACACTTAACACTTACTAGCCATGAGACCTTGAACAAGTCACTTAACCCCAATTTCCCTGCCTTCCTCCCTCCAAAAAAAAAAGGAGAAGAAAGAAGGCATTAGAATTAAGAGGCATTTTCCCTTTTGGGAAAGCTTCTTATAGAATATAAAGTCTCCTTTCTATATTTAAATCTCTTTACAAAAGATCATCCCCTTTCTACCTTTCTTTCTTATATCTTACTCTCCTCATTGCACTATATAATTCATACTCTAAAAAGTGTAAGGTTACCTACAAATCTGGGTATGTTTTACTCCAGATAGATATTCCTTAATCAGGAGTATCACAAAAGAGAAAAAAAGCCTTCAGGGCCAAGGCACAAATTCACCTAAATAAGGCTCCTGCACTGAGGACCAAGAGGGCAAGGTCTCTATGATGCTGGAGTGGAGAGGGCCAGCCTTTCCCCAACTATCCCCAGATGTCCATGTGCTACAGGAAGCAACCTAGAGGGAAGCAAAGGAAGAAAGATTGAGCCAGAAGCTAGTTCCTTGTTTAACTGACATAGCAAAAAGAGATGATAGATAGATAGATAGATAGATAGATAGATAGATAGATAGATAGATAGATAGATAGATAGATAGATAGAGAAAGAGAGAGATTAATAGAGAAATGAATAAATTTAATTTTTTTTAATTGACACAATAATCCTGTCAAGGGGTAGGAGAAGACCTTGGTCTACTTTGGACTATCCAGTTTGCTATGTCAAACCAAAAGCCTAGTCCTTTAAGTATTGGGTCATCATCTGGCCAGAAGAAGATCCCAAAAGTCTCATATGGTCAACCGGTTGTGGGAAAGGCAACTGAGTGTGCTCCATGGAATGGCCCTATATGCTAATTCAACATTGCAAAACTTTTTTCCTTCCTCCCTTCTTTCCTTCCTTCCTCCCTTCTTTCCTTCCTTCCTTCCTTCCTTCCTTCCTTCCTTTCTTCCTTCCTTCCTTCCTTCCTTCCTTCCTCCCTTCCTTCCTTCCTTCCTTCCTTCTTTCCTTCCTTCCTGACTCCCTTTCTCCTTCCTCCTTCTTCTTCTCCTTCTTCTCCTCTTCCTCCTCCTCCTCTTCCTCCTCCTCCTCCTTCTTCTTCTTCTCCTCCTCCTCCTCTTCCTCCTCCTCCTCCTCCTCCTCATCCTCTTCCTTCTCCTCTTCCTCCTCCTCCTCCTCCTCCTCTTCCTCCTCTTCCTTTTCCTCTCTTTCTCTCTCTCTCTGTCTCTGTCTCACTGTAGGAAGGCAGGGAGAAGAGCAAATGACGCAAAAAAGATTCCTTATTTTGTTTCAAGAGAAAAGGGGGGAAAGAGACAGAGAAAAGGTATCATTTTGTCTTTCCTTTGCAAAAGGCTTTAGTCTGCAACAACAAGTACTGTTAATTATGTCCAGTAGCCATAGCTCCAGCTGAAGGGATCCAGGCCACATTAAAGGTTGGGGAATTTGAAATTGGGGTGTTTGTGGTAATCTTCAGATTTCCACTGGCAATTTCTTTAAAGGCAGACAAAGAGTTACAATTAAAATAGAAATGGATCCAATATTTCCGCCTTCTGTCTGAAAAGATCTAGCTGAGTAATGAGAATCACATGTATAACCTTCTGTGGCTTTCAGCTCCATGCAAGTTGACTCAAGAGAAATTCCTTCTTTTCAGTAAACCTTCAATACTCTGTATTTCTTAAAACTCCAGCAGCTCCCTGGACTTCACTGCTATCATTGTTTTATTCTACTTTCAAATCTGGCAATAAGCAGCCTAATCAGTCCAGTCCAGTCACCACTACAGCTTTCATTCGTTTCCTCTTTTGACACTTCAGTGGATTTGTGAGGGCATGAAGACAGGCATTTCCCCTCAATGGATTGCAAACCATTCATGCCTTCTCATCCTGTGTGACATCTGTCCATGTCCTATCATAAATCTCCCACTGGCGATACACTCAGCGTGATGGAAGACTTCCTCGAGGTCTCGATACGACGTGCATACGAATGGAGTCCAATGGTGATGCCTTGTTCCCATTACACAACTGGCCTGCCTCTTTTTCCAGTCATACATTTCTTTGATATCTTTTTTAAAATGTTGTATTTAAGATCTTATTTTGTTTACAGCACCATTGCTCCTCTAGGTAGTGGGTGGCACAGTCGATAGAGAGCGCTAACCCTAGAGTCAGGAGGACCTGAGTTCAAATCCAGCCTCAGAGATTTCTTAGCTGTCTGACCCTGAGCAAGTCACTTTACCCTGTTTTCCTCAGTTCCTCATCTGTAAAAATAAGCTGGAGAAGGAAATGGCAAACCACTCTAGTATTTTTGCCAAGAAAGCCCCAAACGGGGTCGCAAAGAGTAAGAAATGACTGAAACATTTCACCAACATCATTCCTCTTCTTCCTTTTTCTGCTCCCTCCTCTACCATGACCCAGAACCTTTCCTTGTAACATAGGCAAATAATAATAATAAATAAAAATTTTAAAATAATCAACAGATTGTTCATAGTCTATCACCTCTTTTGTGACAGACCAATCAGTCGGTAAATAAGAATTTATTAAGCACCTTAATTTATTAATTTATTAATGTTAAGCACTGCCAGACACTGTGCTAACCACTGGGAATACAAACAAAGGCAAAAGACAGTTCCTGCCCTCAAGAAGCTCATAGCCTACATCACCTTCCCCATCCCCATGTCCCCTCCCAATAAATTCCAGTGATTCTCTTTTACCTCCAGGATCAAATACTAGATCCTCTGTTTGGCTTTTAAAGCAACCTAACTCCTTCCTACCTTTCCCAGTCTTCTTACCCTTTATTCCTTCCCTTGTTCTTGGCAATTAGAACACTAATCTTGATGCTCCTCCCACATGAAACTCCTTCTCCTGACACTATGTCTTTTCTCTGGCTATCTATCCCTCATGTCTGCGATGCCTCCTTTCTTGTCTCTATCTCCTGCCTTTTTGGTTTCCTTTAAGATTTAGCTCCGATCGCACCATTTGCAAAAGGCATTTCCTAGTTCATTTCCCCAAACCCTCCTCCTACCCTCCAGTGACTTCCCTTTAATATTATCTTCTTTCTCCTCTGTATAGATCTTATATGTCCACCCTGTAGCTCTTACACACCATCTCACTCATTAGGACATGGTCTTCTTGAGGACAGGGACCACATTCTCTCTCTCTCTCTCTCTCTCTCTCTCTCTCTC
>NW_027185712.1:16591343-16698716 GCF_028583685.1 Petaurus breviceps papuanus | reverse complement strand
TCATTGATAATGATCACTGTATTGATCAGAGTTCAGATCAACATCATTTTCCTCTACGTTATTAAGAATGTTGTATAGATTGTCTTCCTGGTTCTGCTTACTCACTTTGTAACAGATCATACAGCTACTCCTAGGTTTCTGTGAATTCTTCATATTTGTCATTTCTTACAGTGTAATGATATTCCATTATATTCATATGACACATTGTTTATTCTCCTATTTATGGGCACTCAATTGATTTCCGTCTTCCATTTCTTTGCTACTACAAAAAAACCCACTGGTATATATATTCTTTTAATATTTAAAAGATTTTTCTTTGTCTTTAAGCTCCTTGGGAGTATTTTTCTAGCAGCAGTATCATTGGAGCAAATGGTATGTAATGTTAGTGACTTCTTTTGGTGCAGTTAGGTGACGCAAGGGATAGAGTGCTGGGCCAAGAGTCAGGATAACCCGAGTTCAAACCCGGCCTCAGACATTTTGAGACCCTGGGCAAATCTGTTTGTCTCAGTTTCTTCATATGTAAAATTGGGAGAAAGCTTGCACTTACTTTCCAGGATTGCTATGAACATCGAGCGAGACAATGATTGTAAAGCACTTAGCACATAGCAGCACTATATAAATATTAGTTATTGTTATTATTATTTTGGTAAAAATTCAAATTGTTTTCTAGGATAGTTGGACCATTTCACAGCTGCACCAACAGGGATGATACCTGTTCCTACAGCCTCTCTAACATTGACCATTTTTGTGTTTTTTCAGTTTTGCAAATCTATGAGATTTGCTATGAGATAAAACCTTATAATTGTTTTAGCGTCTAAACTTTTGTTATTAGTGATCCAGAACATTCTTCCATATGGTTGATAATAACTTGCATTTCTTCATTTGAGAATTATCTATTCAAAGCCTTTCAATGTTTCTTTATTGAAGAATGACAGACATACATATGTGTGTATACATATTTATATATATATACATATACAAACATATATATACATATACTGCAAGGATTCTTAACTTGAAGAATTTTTAACACTATTTTGATAATTTGATTTCACTATGATAGATTTTCTTTATAATTCATTTACAAGTATGATTCTGAAAAGGGGTCCTAGGCTTCACCAGACTGCCCATGACATGAAAAAAGGACAAGAACCTCTAAAAAGTTAAAACTTAGAAGGTTAAGAATTTATAAAACAAACTTTTAAAAGTTTAGACCTAGGGGTGGCCATGTGGCGCAGTGAGTAAAAGTGCCAGCCCTGGCATCGGGAGACCCGGGATCGGTTCCAGCCTCAGACACTTGGCACCCACACAAAATAACTGGCCATGTACCCTTGAACAAGTTACTTAATCACAATTGCTTAAAATAAAAAGTTTAGACCTCCTGGAATAGCTACAGAGCTGGTCTTGAATCCAGGAAGACCTAAGTTTAAGTCTCACATCTGACAAATATGGTTTTGTGTGACTTTGAACACAAAGTCTTGACGTTTTTCTATGCTCTAGGTAACTCTCAATGACTATAAATTGCAGAGAAGGTGCTGACCTACAGTGGTAGTGGGAATTTCCTCATATGATAACTCCCTATCCCAGTGAAATCACAGGTTCAGTATCTATCCCACTCTAGGTATATATATATATATATGTAAGTATCAATTCTCTCTATATCCTGGATATCAGACCTTCATCAGAGATATTTGCTACATTGATTTCTGCAGTGAAATGAACGTTTCTCTTCTAATTCTATCTGCGTTGATTTTGTTCATGCAAATGCTTTTCTATTTTATGTAATTAATCATTTTATTTTCTATGTCTTTTTTTTTGCTCTGCTTTTTTAGTGCACTTCTTTGTTGGTAATACACCAGTCTGTTTACATCTCCCATATGCCAAAAGAGTCTTCATTGCCCTTTGGGCAACCTGTATCTTTTATTCTTCAGAGATTAAATTATTCCATACCCTAGATATAATTGTCAAAGAATTGCATACCTTTTTTTTTTTTGAAAGAGTGAGGAACAAAATTAATGCCTAGAGGATGAGAAAGGAAGCAGTTAAATTGAAAAAAAAAACAAACCACTTTATATTAAATTTCCCAAATAAGGGTTTAATATTGAAGGCATATAAATTTATATGTGTATATGTGTATATGCCTGTGTATAAGAACAAAAGCAACCAAAAGATAAGTGAATAAACAGTTCTCAAAAGAATTTAAATTATTAACCATATAAAATGCTCCAGATCAATAATAAAAATAGAAATTCAAATTAAAACAATCTAAAACTTTTACCTCATACCCAAAAAATTGACAAAGATGACAAGAGATAGGCATAGGCAATGTTAGAAGATTGTAGAAAGAGAGGCACACTAATTCATTATTGGTGGAGCTATAAATCAATACAATCATTTTGGAAAGCAACATAAAAGTACGTAAATAGTTACTAAAATGTCCATACTCTTTGACCCAGAGATTCCACTACCAGTTATACACCTCAAGGATGTCGTTGATAAGAAGAAAGTTCCCACATAAACCAAAATATTCATAGCAACATTTTTTGTAGTAGCAAATAACTGGAAGTAAAGTAAATGTCCATCAATTGGATAATGCCTAATAAACTGTGGTACATGAATATAATGGACTACTACCATGATGTCAGAAATGATGAATACAAAGAAGCATGAAATGATCTACCTGAACTGATGCAGAGTGAAGTAAGCAGACCAAGGAAAACAAAATATACGATGACTATAACCACAAAACAACCCAAAGTGAATGTTGCATAGTTATAAATAAAATGCATGGCCCCAAAGAAGAGATATGAGAAGATACCTCTTCTTACTCCTTTACAGAGAAGAATAATCCACAGGTTTGGAATATTGCATATATTTTCAGACTTTTTCCATGGATTTATCAGTGTTGTTTATTTTTTCTTTTTTTTTCTTGAGAAATATTCTTTGTTATATGGGATGACTTTCTGGGAGGGAACAGAGAGGAATGCTGGGAGAAATTTGGGGAATGAAAATAACAGAAAATATCAATAAAATTTATTTGAAAAAAAATTTAAAGGAGGGACCAAAAGAGGAGGAGGTCAAAGAATTAATTGAGAGACAAAAAAAAGATGAGTAATCTATAAGTCAATATTAATAACTGGCTGAACAGACATTTCCTTAAAGGCTCAACTGAAGCATGAAGCAAAGCAAAGCATCATTACCAGTACCAGTCTAAGGGGGAGCCCATGTCACTCACAGAGGGTCACCATTCAATTCAGTTCAAGCAAAGTAAAGTAGAAAGAGTGTTGTACTAAAAGTTAAGAACCTTGGGTCCTTATCCCAGCTCTATTACAACCAGTTGTGTGACCTCGTACAAGTCATTACATTTCTCCAGGCTACAGTTTTTTTTTTATTTGTAAACTGAGGGGGGATGAAATAAATGATCTCTAAGATTCCTTCCAATTTGGAAATCATATAATTGTATGTTTCTTTAAAAAATCCAGTTCTAGATTTTAATACGTACAAGGGATAAAGGGCACAAAAAATGTATAACAATTGGGGAATATAAAGGTGAAACACTCTCTGCTCCCAAAGAGATTATAATCTAATACAGGGGGCAAGGGATAGGAGAGAGAAAATACAAGCAAATCATTTTAATGCAAAGTATAATGTGGCAAGTGCCAAAAGAGAGATCCAAGCTAAATCTAGTTGGGGAGAGGGATAAAGAAACCATGCCCAGCTGGGGGACTCAGAAAAAAGCTTTATGAAAAAGAATGTTTTAAATAGACCTTGAAAGATGGTTAAGATCTGAGCAGACAGAGATGTAGAATGTATTCTAGTGAGTGTGAGAGGAGCATGTGCCCAGAAATGGGAAAGCAAAGTGTGTGTATTCAGGGAATGGTGAACAATATAGTTTGACTAGAGCTTAGGATACATATGGGGGATAATGAGAGATAAAATGGGAAATACTGGGAAGGGCCATATTGCAGAGTGCCTTTAAATGCTAAAGTAAGAAGTCTGGACATGATCTGGTGAAAAATGAGGAGCCAATGAAAGCTTTGGGGTGTGAGAAGGGTGCCATAATCAGAATTGCTTTAGAAAGGTTAATCTGGTAACAGCCTGTATAGTGATTTAGAGATGAGAAGAAAGCAGTGAGACTGGAGGTGGGGAGTCTAGGGAGGGGTTTTGGAACCGGAGAATCTTTGCCCCCATGAATGTGCCAGAGAATCTCTGTGCTTATTCCCTCCATCCTTGCCCAGAGCAGG
The DNA here is from genome assembly GCF_028583685.1 of Petaurus breviceps papuanus. Lineage (NCBI taxonomy): Eukaryota > Metazoa > Chordata > Mammalia > Diprotodontia > Petauridae > Petaurus > Petaurus breviceps. The sequence goes on along the minus strand of NW_027185712.1, from coordinate 16,694,472 downwards.
ATCTGGAGCAGAAGCCTTGGCAGGAGGATAATCCAACAATTTCAGTGCAGTTTTCTCCTGGAATTTCTTCTGCAGGAAGAGGTCAGGTCACTATTGTACATGTTAGACATGATGATGGACATTTCACAGTGGGATGGTTAGAAAGAAACAGATGCTACTTCTGAGTCTGTATGAAAAGGACAACCCAGCTTTCTAGTCTTTCCTGAGAACTGTTCAGTTTGCCTGACTGCTTACTATGGCACATAAAATTACAAGGTCAGTAAGCAAAAAGAAAACTTACATATATTTTAGAGGCTGGATTGGACATTAAGTTAACATATATTTTTTAAAGGTTCATGTGAATACTGCCCAAGGTAAAAGCTTGGGAGTTTGATTTCTGAGCCTCCATTTTTTTGTCATCACAGCTGATAGAAAGCTGAACCAAATTATAGGTGACTTAAGGTGTCATTATTAGGATAGTTGCTAGTAATTATGAAATATCAACCAGTCAAGATGGTGGCATAGAAGCAGGAAATTTTGTGAGTTCCCCCCACAACCACCTCAAATACCTATAAAATATGACTGTAAAATTTTAAAGCTGCAGAACCCACAAAGTGACAGAGAGAAACAAATCTGCCACTGAGAGCAGCCCAGCAGGCCAACAGGAAGGATCCATCAAAGCATGCTTGTAGCAGAGCACAGTCCCAAGGGACCCCCGGTTTTGGCCTCAGGGTAACTCTGACCAGCAGCAGCTGGAGCAGACTTCAGGAGAGTGAATTACCAGCAGCTGTGGTAGTTTCTAGACTTCTCAACCAGTAAACACAAAAGAACAAGTAAAAGGTCAGTGAGGAACTCTGTTGGAAAGGAAGGATGCAGTCCCCTGCCCCCAGGTAAGATTATTGGACTACTTGAAAGCCATGATCAAAAAAAAAACCTAGAAATCATCCTTCAAGAAATCCTCAAGGAAAATGTCCATGATATTCTAGAACCAGAGGGTAAAATAGAAATTGAAAGAATTCAGCGATCACCTCTTGAAAAAGATCCCAAAAAGAAAACTCCTAGGAATATTATAGCCAAATTCTAGAGTTCCCAGGTCAAGGAGAAAATACTGCAAGCAGTCAGGAAGAAACAATTTGAATATTGTGGAAACACAATCAGGATAACACAAGATCTAGCTGCTTCTACATTAAGGTATCAAAGGGCTTGGAATATGATATTCCAGAGGTCAAAGGAGCTAGGATTAAAACCAAGAATCACCTACCCAGCAAAACTGAGTATAATGCTTCAGGGGAAAATATGGTCATTCAGTGAAATAGGGGACTTTCAAGCATTCTTGATGAAAAAACCAGAGCTAAACAGAAAATCTGACTTTCAAATACAAGAAGCAAGAGAAACATGAGAAAGTAAATGGGAAAAAGAAATCATAAGGAACTTGTTAAAGTTGAACTATTTATATTCCTACATGGAAAAATGGTAATTGTAACTCATGAGACTTTTTTCAGTATGAGGATAGTTGAAGGGAATATATATGTATACATACATATATATGTTTATATAGAAGGGTATATGTGTGTATAAATACATATGTGAGTGTGTGTATAAATGTGTGTATGTATATATAGACAGAGGGCACAGGATCAGTTGAATAGGAAGGGATGATATTTTTAAAATAAAATTAAGAAGTGAGAGAGGAATATAATGAGAGAAGGAGATGGGGAGAGATAGAATAGGGTAAATTATCTCATATAAAAGAGGCAGGGGACAACTGTTACAATGGAGGGGAAGAACAGGAAGGTAAAAGGGAATGGGTCAACCTTGCTCTCATTGAATTTGGCTTAAGGAGGAAATAATGTACACACTCATTTGGATATCTTACCCTACAGGAAAGTAGGGGGAAAGGGGATAAGACAGGGGATGATAGAAGGGAAGACAGATTTGGGGGGAAGGTAGTTAGAAGCAAGCACTTTTGAAAAGGGACAGGGTCAAAGTAGAAAATAGAATAAGTGGGGGGGGCAATATAGGATGGAGGGAGATATAGTCAGTCTTTCACAATATATCTACTATGAAAATGTTTTGTGTAACTACACATGTACAACCTATATTGAATTGCTTATCTTCCCAGTAGGGGTGGGTGATTAGGGAAGAAGGGAAAGAATTTGGAAATCAAAGTTTTAAAATCAAATGTTTTAAAAAATTATTATTATTATTTCTACATGCAACTGGGAAATAATATATACAGGCACTGGAGTATAGAAATCCATCTTGTCCTACTAGAAAGTCAGAAGGGGTATGGAGGAGGATATTAGAGAGAGCAGATTGGGGGAAGGGGGATTCAGTAGGATTGCTATTTTGGGGTGGTGGGTAGGGGATAGATGGGGAGAAAATTTGTAATTCAAAATCTTGTGGAAATGAATGTTGAAAACTAAAAATAAACCAAATATATATATAAACAAACGTCAACCAGTTAGTCTAATGGGTCATCTAGGAACTGGAAGAAAAACTGAGACCAAATTTCATGCTAATAACAGAGAAATCATCACGTCACTTGTTAAAAGCTTACTTCTGCATGATGTTACACTGAGCTAAAGCCCTTGCCTCATCATATGTAACAGTATAACTTTTTTTAAAATACATTTTATTGTAACCGGCCAGTACCCTGTGACACATGGATGCCTCTTGCCTTTATTTCTCAGTGATAGTAATTTCTGGGAAAACAAAACAAAACAAGAAAAAACCGTGTCCAACATTGCAGATCAAGCTCTTCCTTTGTGACAAAAGAAAACAAGTAAGTAAAAGCATTCAAGGCCCTTCAATAAAGCTCTCAAATCTCATGGTACATATGGGTGTTCTGTCCTAATAGACCCTTTACTCTTCTGCCAGAGAGTTGAAAAATATGTTTCATTATCTGTCTCCTTAACTGTTTTTTCCACTCAGAGCTCAACTTACTTTGAGGGATAATTTCATTTACAATGTTCTAGCAATTGTCTCTATTGCTCTTTTTGTTCTAAACTGATAATTTAATTCTGAGGCTTTTCTTTGGATTTAAAGATATGGAGCTAGAATTATGTTAATTGTTATGAGATGAAAATTTGTTCCGAGATTGAAATGGAGGCTGGAGAGTCCTGGGAAACTCGTGTAATTGTTTGAGTCCTGTAAAGAATAAAGCATATAGGGGAGGGAAAGAGGTTGGCAGGGAGAGAGAGAGAGAGAGAGAGAGAGAGAGAGAGAGAGAGAGAGAGAGAGAGAGAGAGAGAGAGAGAGGAGGGAAGTGGTCAAAGGATAGAAACACTTCTCAAATGAAGACCTGCGAAATATTGATAACATGAAAGCTTGCTCCAAATAACTAATAATAAAAGAAATGCAAATGAAAACAACTCTTAGGTTTCACCCAGCAAACTGGCAACATGATAAAAAAGAGGGATATTCAATGTTGGGGTGTGTGTGTGTGAAGTTAAACATAGTAATTAATACACTATTGAATTAACCCTAGACATTCTAGAAAGTAATTCGGAATTATGCTTCAAAAATTTCTAAAATGACCTTATCCTTTGGCCCAGAGATCACACTACTAGGCATACAGAACATGGAGATCAAAGACAGAAAGTTTCAATTGATAGCAAAACATTTATAAGCAGCATTTCTTGTGGTAGCAAAGAATTGTAAACAAAGTTAACACATCAGTAAGGGAATGGTTTAACAAATTGTGGTACATGAATGTAATGGAATATTACTGTTTCTTAAGAAATGAGGAATATGAAAAATTCAAAAATAAGAATAGGAAGAGTTATATGACCTGCTATAGAATGAAGTAAGCAGAAGGGGGAAAGAATAAATACAATGACTACATTAATGTGAAAGGAGAAAAATCTGTGTATAGTGGTCAACCTCATCCTCAAATAAGACATGAGAAAATTTAGCTCCTTTACCTCATTGGTAAGGTAGAGAGCTGCAGGTATGGAACCTTGCATAATTCTACCAGTCAGTGGATATATTGGTTAGCTTTGCTGAACAGTTTTCTTTTTTTTGTCACAAAGTCTGTCTTCTTGGTAGAGATACATTTGGAAATTAAAGTGATATAAAAACAAAATATATCAATAAGAATTCTTTTAAAAAAAAGAAAACAAGAACTATCATTCTGAAAGGAAGGAGGAGGGGCTTTGTTGGGGAGAAGGATAAGTATTTATTAGCTCCTACTATGTGCCAGACACTGTGTTAAGCACTTTCCAAATACTATCTCATTTTATCACCAATACAGTATACATGAAAAAGGACAAGATAGTATTCTTGAAACTCATTAAACACCGTAGCTGAAATACTCAGCCCTAAGTCAAATGGTCGGTAATCTGAGGGGTAGGGGAGGAGAGTAATTGAATTAGTTCTTAAACATCTATAATATGCCAGGCATAGTGCTTGTTGCAATGAAATAGTCCCTGTCCTAAAGTAGATTACATTTTCTGTTTCTTTATGGACAAAGAGGAGCCAAATATACCTAATGAATACCAATGGGAGACAATGGGAACCAGTTAGAGTTAGGAAAAAACTGAATTATTGACTTAAAAAAACTTATACATATTTATAAATTGAGACATAAATAAATGTCAACAAGTGAAATGAGTTGTTAATAAAAATTGACATTCATGATAGTTTTATCACCTAATAAGGCATCAGAAACAACATAAAAATTGAAACCAAGTTAGAAGAATCTTCAAGTTATTAAATCCTCGATCTGTAGACTGCTGATCGACCTATGCTCACAAAACCTAAAGTTTGCAGATAAATTATTTTAAGCATTTTACTCAGTAACAACCATATGCATCAATGCACATTCATAATTAAAGGGGTAGAAACTATTCCAAAACCCTGAGTTCTTACAAAGGAATGATTTGCTTTTTATCTCTGGTATAGCCAGCAATGTTTCTCAGGGCATGGTTTGTATTTATGCCCCTTTGTTTTGTGGGGAACACATAAGAAAGAGCTGGGATTCCTGCCAGGCCCCCTGAATACCTGAAATTGACAGCATATGATGGGAGGGGCCCTTAGGGGATACTTGAGGGAAAAAGCATCTAAAGGCATTACCCTGGCTTAAGAAAAATGGGCATTGGGAAAGTATAAAGCTGGATGCAGCTAACCCTTCTTTTCCTCAGACAGCACCAGGATTCATTGTAGTACCCTGTGATTGCCTCTAGAGGGACTCAGTTGTGAATGGAAATGAGCAAGGGGCAAAGGGAAAAATTAGGCTATGTTGTGAGTGGAAAGCTAACTGCAAGAGGAAACTGTACAGGCGATCGTAGAATTTCAAAGTTGGAATAGACCTTAAAAAAAATCAAGCCCAGCCCACTCTACTTGAGGGAGTGGGGAGTGGGACTACTGGGAGGAGAATGGGGTCCCTGGAGACAGTGGGCTGTGGCAGAGAGGCTTACTCTCAGAGCAGCTGTTGTTAATCAGGAGGGTGATGTCTTGACTTGCAGAGCCATACAAAGTCCTCAGCCTCACTGTCCTCCAGAGTCATTGGGGTCCAGCAGCAGGACATAGGTCAGAATGACTGGCGAGCAGCTTGCAAAGGGGAGACGTTATAAGCAACAGGGTGTAATTTTTCTGGGAAGCAGTTCTACTTTGACTGCATCTCGTTTTTTTTTTTAAAACTGAGGAGTTTGTAACCCAAAATAGTACCCCAAGAGGACCCCCCCCTCCCCAAAGACACCATCTGGTCCAATCTACTTATTTTATAAATGGGATACTGAGGCCCAGGGAAGCTAAGTGATTTGCCTAAGGTCAGACATAGTTTGTAAATGTTAGAATTGAGATTTGAAGCTTCTGACTCTGGATTCACTCCTCTTTTTGCAACACCAAGATGCTTCCCTGACTGTTGTACTTTCCTAGTTCTTTTCCCCCTTCTCTGGTTCTTCTTCCTCGGTTTCCTTGGAGAAATCCTCTTCATCCTCCTATCCCATAAATTGGAGGAAGGGATTATCCTCCAAGACTCTGAGGTATTGGCAGTACTCTGCCAATATACTCATCTCCCGGGAGAACTCCTTTAATCTCCTGGCTTCAACTATTACCCCTTTGCTGAAAACTTCTTTTTAAAATGTCTTGATAATTTTTTATGTTACCTTCATTTCCATATGTATATATATATACATATATATATATATATATATATATATCTTTCCCTCTCCTACCTGGAGAACTCTTCCATGTAATAAATTGTGAATGAGTTCCTAACATATATTTCCAAATCTGAAATTTCTTTATATCAGTCCTATATTTCCACTTACTCGGGTGATGTATCAGATTGTATGTCCCTCAAACATAGCACATACAAAATAGATACCATCTCCCCCTACTCCCAAAATCAATTTCCTTCATTGATTATCTCATTTCTATCTATTGGTACCATCCTTCTAGTAGCTCAGACTAAAAATCTTGACTGATTCTTTACTAGTCTCTGTCCCCTTTATCCAATTGGTCACTAAGTTCTGTAGTTTCTTCATTCATATCTTTCTTTTGGCTTTTCAGTTCATTCCCAATGCTGCCACTCTAATCTAGGACCTCATCACCTCATGCCAAGCCTCTGAGGTCCAGGCAACAAATTCTGGCTACCAACAAATTCAACTCTACAAACATTTCTTAGGTACTTACTATGCCACGTATTAGGCACTGGAGATACAATGGAAAATTGCATAGTCCCTTCTCTCGAGTAGGCTATATTCTTTTGGGCGATGAGAAGGGAAGAAGAAGAATGTTGTAAGTATAATGTAAGACAGACCAATGGGAAAAATAACAGATCCGTGTAAAAAACTCTAGGAAACTTTGTGAAATAGAATGGTTTTTATCTGGGGACAATCAGGGTCCCACTTTCATGATGTCACTTAGTATTCTAGAGTAGGAGTTCTAGACTTGGGGTTCACAGACTTCTAAAGACTTCATGGGTAGATTTTAGAGGGTCTGTGTACTTGAATGGGGAAAATACATCTTTATTTTCACTAACCTATGACTCAAATTTGGATTTCCTTCAATTATTTAAAACCTTTATTCTGAGAAAAGGTTCACAGGTTTATCCAGACTTCCAAAGGGGCAGTCCATTAGAGAGACTGACAGAGAGAAAGAGAGACAGAGAGACAGAGAGAGAGAGAGACAGAGAGAGAGAGAGAGAGATAGATAGAGACAGAGAGACAGAGAGAAAGACAGAGAGAGACAGAGACAGAGAAAGAGACAGAGAGAGACAGAGACAGAGAGAGAGAAGAACCCCTTAGTCTAGAGCATATCACAAAGAATTCCCTACCTGAGTTTCAAGGACTTCAGTAACCTTATTTCAACCTGTCTATTCAAACTTATTTCCCATTACGAAAGCATTGTTGAAAGAAAAATCAAGGATTTAATGATTGGATGTCTATGGGGGACAAGTAGTAAGAGGAAAGCAAAGATGTTGTAAGTTGTCTTTATACCATTAATAGAGGCTGACTAGTTCTTTAGGAACTTAAGAAACTTAACTTCTGTACATCAATTTTAAGGAATTAAGCGCTCAAAGCATATCATTTGATAATCCTTTATTTGAGACTCCAAGTTTCAAAACTTTCCAAGGGGTAAATATAACACTAACAAGGGCCCTCTGGTAATAATAGCAGTACTCTTTTTATATAGTACTTTATGGTACAAGAGACGGCCATTATTTTAACTGATTTCACAAGAGCCCCCATGAGGCTGCTATAATATTTTTATTATTTATTATTATTCCTCTTTTATAGTTTAGGAAATTGAAGCTCAAAAGACTTGAGTAACATGGCCAAACGATAGCAGACCTGGGGACTCCAAGTCAGGTCCTGTGTCTCCCTAGATCTTGTTCTCTTACCACTACATCACAGGTCTCACAATAATAGGCTGACAATCCCTCAGAGGAATGTTATAAGGTGATCTTATCACAAGACAGGTTGCAACTACGGCTGTTTCACTGACCTGAAGTTTAAGGCAGATTTTGCCAAATATCCAATTAACTCATCAGTGTGTCCACTACAGTAGATCTCACAGTTTTGTTCAGTCATTTCAGTCCTGTCCAAATCTTAGTGATCCTATTTGGGGTTTTCTTGGCAAAGATACTAGAGTGGTTTGCCATTTCCTTCTCCAGCTCATTTGACAGATGAAGAAACTGAGGCAAACAGGGTTAAGTGACTTACCCAGAGTAACACAGCCAGTTAGTGTCTGAGGCTGGATTTGAACTCGGGTCTTCCTGACTCCGGGCTGAGCATTCTATCCACTGCTTCACCTAGCTGCTCCCAGCTTAGGGTCCTGACTTCCTTCAATATCCCCAGGAATGGTAGCATTGGTCCTCTTGATACTTTCTTTTTTCCTGAGAATTATTCGGTCAGTTTTCCACTGTGTAAGCAAACTTTGGAAAGGAGAATTAGTTTTAAACCTCAAGTTTAAAAGAGGAAGCCTTTTCATTATTTCCAACAGCTTCTTATACTTAGCATCTGGTACAATCGAGCAGACAATAGCTTTTCATGCTTTCTAATGAAACACAGCTGTTACTTTTGCTCATGAGAGGTGTGATGAAAAGACTGTTCCTGGTGATGGAAAATGCCCAGTATTAGTACCATATGTGTAAAGTACATTTGATAGTACTTAATAATAATAATAATAGGAATCTGAAAAGATATCCTGGAAGGACATTGGAGTCACCAGAAAGAACCAGAGTAGGGGACCCGAGTCGGAAAATGCACGAGCAGTCATTGGGGTTGAGGACTGTCAGTCATCTGTACTCAGCAAATGAGCCAAGAGTTGGAGACAGACCATATACTGTGAGCAGGAGCTTGGTGGGAGGTCCAACATGGAGTTCAAGCATTGAAAAAGAAGAGATGCCAGTTTGCTCCTGGTGTTGGAAAGAAACCGTCATAATACAGACCCTTCCAGGCATGATGGGACTTATGATTGAGCCCATGTGACCACTTAGGAAAAAGACTCACACATAAGGGGATGAGGCAGAGTTCTGGGGGAGGTCCCAATTTAATTCAAGCCAATTTGTGGTTATGCTATGGTTACTTTAGTATAAGAACTGGCAGTGTTTTGAGTATAGATCAGGAAAGGATCTTAAAGGCCATCTAGTCCAATGTCCTCATTTTACAGAAAAGGAAACTGAGTCTCATGGGAGTTAAATGACTTGCCCAAGGTCACACAAAGTAGTGCCTGTTAGGGATGGGATTTGAACCCAGGTTTTCTGACTCCAGAGTCAGTATTCATTTCACTACATTACATTGCCTCCTTGATAACACTATGCACCATAAATTCATTTCTATGCTTTTGAAATTTATTTTGTTTTGCTTTTCCTTACTTACCCAATAATGTTCCTCTCAAATAATCCCCCATATCCAAATCCCAAACATTTGAAGGGCTTGTTACATGGAAAAAGGCTAAGATATGTATGTTTTCCTGGCTCAAGGGGGCAGAACAGACAACAAAGATTAGATGTTTCAAAGAGGCAAATTTCAGCTCAACGTAAGGAAAACTCCTTAACAATTAGATCTATCCAAACAGTAGAATAGACTGCCTTAGGAAAAAGTGAGTTTGCCTCCACATGACATCTAAGAGCAAGCATTTAGGGTAGTAGTATAGACTAGTAATATAGTAGAATAATTGCTGGATGAAGATTCTGGTGGAGGGTACTCCCATCAGGCACAGGTTGGACTAGATGACATCTGAGTCTTTCCTATTTCTGAGATCCTGTGATTCTGTGAACTTTGTCTCAGATAAACAAGTGGTACCATATTTTCTGTCATGTAGTCTATTCCTTCAAGGAGCTTATGGAAGGAACCTTATATTCATATAGTACTTTGAGAGGCAACATGAACAGTGAAGAGGGAACTAGATTTGGAATCAGAATGACATAAGATCAAGTCATTCCACTAACTTTTTCACCTCTATAGAGAAGAGTCAAACTCTTTTTCTTACATGCTTTGACTCTTTAAATCCCCGCTTAAAAACCTAACGGAAAAATCACTTCAAGCTTGGATTCATATCTAAAGTCACCTTCAAAGGGTTTTTTAAAAGTACTTCAGTGTAGACGGTAGATCAGGTATGGGACAGCTATTTATTTCTTCAACAACAAAAAAGAATGCTTAAAATACATGTACTAGGCTTCCACACAAGCCTGAGGCATCTTGTGCACAGCTCAGTTTTCCTAGGATGATATGATTTGTAATTGGTTGAGAGAATGTTAAGGTGATGCTGGATACATGTATGAAAGGCAAATTTGGTGCCAGAGCCTCTTGGGAGAGAGACACATGTGGTTGCAGAGATTCTTTGGGAGAGATGCATGGGAAGAAAGACTTTTAAAGCTACAGACATGTATAGGAAGCGGGCTATTCAATAAGTCCCTATTTCCAGCTTACCTTCCTAGAGACTTTGGAAAGAAAATTGCCACTTGGGGGAGCTCAGGACCTCTTTCTTGTTTAAGTTAAGAGACTATATTTCCATCTCATTCATTCTTGTATTTTCTGGTAATGTTTGATAAATAATTGTTTTGATTTCTGTTTGTTTGGATAAATGTATTTATTGCTGTTGACCATTTGCAACCACAAAAAGCAGAAAGGAAATAACCACTGAGGATAAGTTAAAGGGACAGAGGAAGAAGCTTTTGTTTTGAATCCCTCTAAAATAGCACCCTAAACCAGAGATAATTGATGGTGACAGATAGATGCAATTTTAGTCCAATACTCATCTTGGATATGTGAGAGAAGGAGCAAGCTCCCAGCCATAGCCCTTCTCCTGCTTCTCTTGAGACAGAAATTATGGTCTCCCTTAGAGAGAGGTAGGCCAGATTTCAAAGATATCTATCCACCTGGTCCGTGAGCTATGCATTTAAACATTTAGATAACCAAAGTGGATATATATTGATAGTGCCCGACACACAGTAGGCACTTGATTGATTGATTGATTGATTGATTGATTGATTGACAAAGACAAATTAGGGAAGAGTGGCCTGTAAATGTTATAATCTCCCAGGAGGCTGATGGGACTGACAAATAACCATTTCACCTACAATTTGGTTTTTTACTGCTTGAGCAAGTCTTTCAATGTCCATAACTTTTGGTAAAATTGTGTACGGTTTGGTCTCATCCTCCTAGTGAAGATCATCTCCTCCTAAAAGAACTATAGGAATTTACTCCCACAGTACCAATGAGCACTGACTGAGAGATTGTAGTGCTCGCTACTACTCAAACTCATGAAGTTGTCTTCAGGGCTGGAAATGTGTATCTCAGGTTCACCCTTTGGTCATCTATGCATTTGAGACGGTGTACATCCTTCAACAAGAAGCCAAAATTCTTGTTGCATACTCACAGGGTCAGAGCTCATGGGGCAGTGTTGCTGCTTTTATTACATAGATGTATATGTATATCTGTACACACACACATATACATATATGCATGTGTACAGACGTGTGTGCTCTGGTACACCAAAAAATGTACACACATTTATGTCTATGTGCTTATGATACATGTGTACGTATATACCCATGTATATATCTACATATGCATAGATATTGTGCCTCAGTGTGTCTCAAACCATCCTGAGAAATTGGTAGCACAAACATCATTTTAAAAATCAGAAAGCTGAGAGATGAAGAGGCAAGGTCACGTAGCCACTAAGTAAGTGTTGGGTCTGAGAGAATTATGCAAATTAGAATCTGACATAAAGACATGTTCCATCAAAGAGGCAGAAACACAGTTCTTGTCTGTCCTGTTCCTTCCCTGCCTTCTGCAGTAATGTGGTAGATCCCCCTCAGAGCTGCCGTGAATATCTTGAGACTAGAAAACTTGGTAAGTGAATGAATGCAGGGTAGGCCAAGGCCAAGTCTGCCCACTGTTTTCCTAACACTCATCATTTGGGGCATCGTCCTCAAATTACAAGCCGTATATTAAGTTCCCTCTGTGTGTGGTTCTGTTGTAGCCTACAGGCTGCAGGCTTCAGTAACAGACGTTTCTTTATGCCTAGCCACGTGCACACACGCTCCTGTATACACACCCTTGGAGACACGCACCCAAACATCTGCAGGCTCAGACACTGCCCCCTCCCCCCAAAGTGCCAATACACAGGCAGAGGCCAACTTAGCTCAAGTTTGAACCTCCCCCTGTGCCTAGCACAGAGCTCTATCTATGCTAAATACTCAATATTTGTTGTACTGTGGAGACTGACACACTGTTGAATCAACCAGAGTACAGTGAAAGGGTTGTATTATGTGACCTCTAAATCCCCTTCCAGCTTACGAGTCCATGAGCCTATGACCTTTGGGGGGCAGGGGTAGGAATCACAGAGAACTAATGCTCAGACCACCCAGAGAGTATACATGTGTGTATTAGTGCAAAATCTGGTCAAGATCCACAAGAGAGAAAAAGCCTTGAAGTGTTCCGGAGGAAGCAGGGCCCTAAGTTTACAGGCAAATCAGAATTACTCCAGACCTACACAGATCAAATACCAAATCAGAGCTATCTCTCAATGGAGAACCATCGCCAGGAAGTTTCAACACTCCCCGTTTCCAAACTGACAAAGCAGAGACTTAGCCCAAGCTAGCTCCTCCCTCTCTCCCCACCAGGGCTCTGAGTCCCACTGCAGGCCCACCCACCCCCAGGGAAGAGGCAGCTTTGCAAATAGGATGGCAGGGTTCTGGTCAGAGACATTCTTAGAGCCCCAGTGGCAGAGGAAACAAGATCAGGCTATATTTCATGCTAAAAAGTGAAAACCAAATAAACACAGCCCCCCTTTCATGGCAACAGTCCAGGTCAGCTGTGTAAGTGAACAGCAAAAACATTCCTCTGTTCTTTGGAAACCTTTGGAGGAAATCCAAAACTGTATGGACTCAGCCCAGCTGTTTTTCTCTTATTACTTGAAAAAATGCATTTACTTTTTAATTTGTCAGTATCTTTCAGTTTCTGTCACTTGCTTGTCATTTGGGCTGCTGGGGCAAGGGTGGGAATAAAGGACTGGACAATACTGTAAAATAATGCTTCAGTCAGACTTGAAATGGAAGTGCTTATGACAGCCATATTAATACCAGATGGGTTCGCCCTGATTATTGTGGAGCTTCTTTCAAAAACACACCAGACTGAAAGAAATCCATCCAAGCATTTTTAACGAGTCATCCATCAGGATCCAATGACCTAAAAGACCATCCCTCAGAAGTGCCCTTCTCGTCCCTCACCAGGGGCCACGCCTGAACAAGTAAACATTCGCATTTTGGGTGGTGAAGATACTTTGATGAAAGATTTGGTAAGTCTGACCATTGTTTTCCCCAAAACTAGATCTCTTATTATTTCACTTTCAGACGAGTAACTTGTCAGGAATCATGTCAAACATCGAACACTGGGTCTGGTCCAGGATGAGAAGGCAAGGATTCTCCCTCATCTGCTGCTTAACTTCACTGATCTATTTGTTTGACCTGTTTTCCCTTGATGGCTGTGCTCCACAGGGACACTGCAGGACCCCTGGTTATTAAAAACTTAGAGCTCAGGGACCTTTCTCTTCAGGAGATTTGCTCTTTTTCTTATGACCCATGTCTTACCTAATCACAGTAACATACTCTTGCAGATTCCAAAAATTGCTGTATTTGAATAGGCAATTTGGATCATAGGATTTTACTCCTGAAGGGAAATTATAGATCACCAAATCTCTCATTGATAGGTAAGAAAACTAAAATCAAGAGAGGTAGAAGGACTTACCCAAGGTCACACAGGTAATAAGTAGAACAGCCAAGATTTAAAACCAGACTTCTGATTCCAAATTCAGTGCCTTATCCAGTATCCCACACAGTAAAGACATATGAAGTTCCCCCGAGGGCAGCTTAAGAGACAGATCTTACCAGAAACTTAAGTTCAGGGTTATTTTTTCTAGCCATTTCCTAACTGCTTCAAAGAAGTCTGTGTTCTCTTTATGTTAGTATATCAGGAAAGAATGCTGCAAAGGAGTCTGAAGACCTGAATTCAAATCTCAGCTTTACTACATACTGCCTTGAGCAATTCACTTTCCAGCCCTGAGTTTCCTTATCTGCAAAATGAGTGGGTTGGATTATATGACCTATCAATCCTCTTTCAGTTCTACATCTGTGTCCAGACTGGCATCTCTCCCTTGGCTTCTTGACTTCTATAAGCAGCTACTCCCAGATGAACGCCTCTGGTTACCAGAGAAACCTGTTCCTTCTAATCCCTGTTTGCACTGAACTAAAAATCTTTTCTCTTTTTCTCACCTTCTTCCTAGTTGTCCAGGTTCCTCTTTGATCTTTTATTTATCTGATTTGAAGCTGTCTTCTCCTCTGGGAGCCAGACAGGCATCATACTTATCTAATAATAAAAATTAACCATTTATATATACATACAGAAAAGACATCATATACTCATACAAAATATAATTTCAGGCATAGGAAAAGGAGACAACCTACTCTCTTGAAGATTTAGGATTCAGATATTTTGTGGACACTTCAGGCAAACCTATTTCACTCACTGTATAGGGTAGAGGAGACAATAGTAATGGACGTGGGAGGAGATGTTATTCCTCAACTCTTATATTGCTTCTATCTTTCCTTCCAATGAAGATGATTTCTAGAATAAGAAGGATGAAACAAAATTGGTTAACAGAGTTGAAACTCAGAGTCATTGAGCATATGGTAAGAAAACATCGGGGGAAGCTAGGTAGCATAGTATACAGGTCCTGGAGTCTTCCTGAGTTCAAATCTGACCTCAGCCACTTATTAGCTGTGTGACCCTGGGCAAGTCACTTAACCCTATTTGTCTCAGTTCCTCATTCTTAAAATGAACAGGAGAAGGAAATGGCAAACCACTCTAGGATCTTGGCCAAGACAATCCCAAATGGGGTCAACAAAGAGATGGAAATGACTGAATGACTGAACAACAACAAAAAAGAGAACATCTGATTGCTTTGCACAAACAAAATCAATGCAGCTAAAAATAAGAGGGGAAACTGTCAGTTTGAAACAAATTTCACCTCAATTATCTCTGACAAAGGTCAAATATCCAGGATATGTAGGGAATGTAAGCAATATGTAAGAACAAGAGACATTCCTCTGCAGGTAAATGATCAAATGATATGAAGAAGCATTTTTTTAAAAAATGCAAACCATTGATAATCATACAAAAGAATGCTCCAAATCACTAAAATTAAAATGAAAACAACTCAGAGATTTCACTTCACCATATTAGATTGACAAAGGTGACAAAAGACATAAATGGTAAATGTCAGAAGGGTGATGGGAAAAGAGACTAATATCCTGTTGTTAAATCTATGAATTGGTCCAATGTTTTCTAAAAAACAATTTAAAATTACTCAAGAAAGGTGACAAAATAGTTGACCTGACCATCCCACTGATAGACATATGCCCCAAGGAGATCAAAGACAAAAAAAAAAAAGAAAGATCCAGAGATAAAAAATACCAGCAACAATTTTCAGGATGCCAGACTCCTAAGAATGAAGCAGGAACCCATTGATTGGGGCTTGGCTAGACAAACTATAATATTTTAATATAATGGAAGGTTATTGACCTATATGAAATGACAAATATGATGAATTCAGAGAGACTTAGGAAGGTGGATGAATTGTTGCAAAATGAAATAAGTAATACCAGGACAACAATTCACACAATGACCACAATACTGTAAGTGAAACAGGCTCCACACAGGAGAGAATAATTCGAGAGATTTGGAAGGAGGCACTGAATGGCACTGTCAGAATGCCATGATGCCCAAACTGCCTCACCCACCTTTTTGAGTGGGGCAGATTTGTGGGTAGAAGATAGGAGAGGCTGAATCATATGAGCAGAGCTATTCAGAAAAGGCAACACAAGAGGTAAAGTATGGAAATGGAAAGTCACTGAGAGCTCTGCCACAGAAGGGCTCGACTGTGTCAGGGCTGTGACAGCCTGAGAGTGATGAGAGCATGGATCTGCAGCTCTGGGGGTGATAAGAGCCAGCCAAAGGACACTATTAATCCAGTGACCCCTTTTACCTCTTAGTAAAACTGCTTGTTCCCTTTCTAATTACCTGGGTGTCCCAACTTGTTTGTTTCTTCTCTATTACTCCTAATTGAGGTTTCGTTTACCTGCTATAAAAATCCTGCTTACCATCAGAAATGCTAGGTTAGATTGTTTAGGTTTTATTTAAAGGTTATAAATTGCAAAGGGGTAAGAAAGTGTGTGTGCTCCTTATTTTAGGGAGACAGGAAGTTTGGTTTGGACTGACCCTGGGGACTTGGAGCTATTTAGGACAGAGCAATATTAACCAGTTAGGAGCCTGGGAGGTAAACTTGGGATTCATTTTTCAGAGTGCAAGCTTGCAAAGGACAAGAGACAGCAAAGAGAATAAAGCATGGACGTTTTAACGATCACTTTTTGCAACATTGGCTGCAGGCATTTTGCTGTGCTAGGTTTTCAAAAGCAAGCCATGCCCTTGAAGAGAAGTGAGTTGCTTGAAAGGTGAAGAGCATGTCCCTGAAAGGGAGGGAGCTGCCAGGGGAGTTCCACCCACAAAAACAGAGGAGGAGCAAATTGTACAAAGCAGTGGATTGAACCCCAGATCTGGAGTCAGGAAGCCCTGAGTTCAAATCCACCTTAGATATAGACTAACTGCCTGGGTAAGACTACCAGTTCCATTTGCCTTCGTTTTTTCATCTTTAAAATGGAGATGATAATAGCACCTACCTCACAGGGTTGTTATGAGATGCAAATGAGATATTTTAAATTGCTTTACAAACCTCAGGACAGCACAGAAATGCTAGCTACAGTTGTTATTACCAGCATGTTCAGGAGGTCTGCTGGCTCAGTGGGTGACTGACTGTTCAGACCCACCTAATTTCTCAGGCCACTAGCTGCCTATATTTAAAAAGATTGGGGCAAAGGGAGAAGCACATCGCAGGATATCAGAATTCCGATTAATATAGTGACCAATATATTACCAGAGAACTGATGATGAAACATCTCCTCTTAACCAAGATAGGAGCAGAATAAGATATACATTGTCAGACAATGACCCTATTCTATTTCACATTGTTACTAATGATTTGGATTAAGACTAGTTTATGACCCTCAGTAAGTGTGCACTGAGTGCCATTATTGTGTGCCTAGGCTGTGTCCTTCTTAGATATGAGATGACAGGGAGCTGAGAGGCATAATATATGATAGAGTCAACAAGCTAAAATAATGGGCTTAACCTAAAAGGATGAAATTTAGCAGGGAAAAAGGTAAACTACACTTTCAAAAATCAACTGCATAAATGCAAGATGGGGGGAAGCGTGATTAGAGAGTAGTTCATTAGATAAAAAGGTTTTCCTAGATTAGTTATAAGCTCAGTATGATTCAATACGGCAACCAAAAAAATGTATGGCTACTCTAAGCTGAATTTATAGAGGCATAGTTGACTAGAATTAAGAAGGTGATTCATTCAGCAAATATATTTTGTACCTGCTAAGTGCAGAGCAATGTGCTAGATAGTAGGAATTTTGTTGTTCGGTTATGTCTTATTCTTCTTGACCCCATTTGGGGTTTTCTTGGCAAAGATACTGGAATGGTTTGCCATTTCCTTCTACAACTCATTTGACAGATGAGGGAACTGAAGCAAACAGGGTTAAGTGACTTTCCCAGGGTCACATAGCTATTTGGACTCGATTTGAATTCAGGAAGATGAGTTTTCTTGACTTCAGATCCAGCACTCTATCCACTGTGTCACCAAATGAAACAGCCCTCCTCCCCAAGGAGTTTACATTCTACAGGGGGATACAACATGTATTAGGACAGCTAAGTGGCTCAGTGGATAGAGCACTGGACCTGAAGTCAGGAAAACCTGATTTCAAATTCAGCCTCAGACACTCACTAGCTGTGTGACCCTGGGTAAATCACTTAATCTGTTTGTCTCAGTTTCCTCATCTGTAAAATGAGGATAATAATAGCACCTACTCTCATGGTTGTTGTGAGGATCAAATGAGATCATTGCAAAAAGGCTAGCACAACATTCAGCCCACAGTAAACACTATATGAATGTTAGCTATTTATTTTTGTTGTTACTATTCACTTACTTATTGGGGGATTTTGTGTCTTAATCTGCAATTTGAGTCCATCACCCCTATATCAAGAAGTAGGTAGTAGCATGTTCCATCATTAGTACTCTTGAATCATCAATGATCATTATGCTGATCAGAATTTCTAAATCTTTCAGTTGTTCATCTTTTTAGTATTATATTAATTGCATAAATTGTTCTCCTGGTTCTGATCATTTCATTCTTTATCTGAATCCATCCCCTTCATCATTCCTTACAAAATGATAGTATTCTATCACATTTATATATTACAACTTGTTCAGTCATTTTACAACTGATAGGCAACCCCTCTCTGTTTCCTATCTTTGCCACCACAAAAAGAGCTATAAATATTTTTGTACTTCCTTAGTTGGTGTTTTGCTAATGATTAATCCCTTGTTAATCTTCCCTCCAAATTACTTTCCCTTCTTCCTTTTCCTTCCTGTCTCCCTGTTGAGCAAAATATATTTCTGTACCTAATTTTATGTGTACTCTTCTCTCCTTCAACCAGTTTAAGTGAAAGTGAGGTTCAAGTGTCAGCTTCTCCCTCATTTATATAGACTTATGCACTCCAGTTATGTGAGACTTTTCCCTAAACTTCCTTTCTCTCTCTCTCCCACCCTCACCCTCCACTCCAGTACATTTTTCTTCCCCTCCTTTTCTATTCTTCTTTTAGGATCATCAAGATATAACAGAACTACTTTCAGGTCTTCTGTATAATTAGAATCTCTCTATGACCTCTGATGATAATAGGAATCAGAGGGGACATATATGTATATATATATATATATATATATGTCTGTGTGTGTATGTGTGTGTAGATGTTTGTGTATGTATATGTGTGTGTATGTGTACAGGTATACACACATATTGTTTATATATACATATATGTATATCCTTTCCCTATGTTAAAATATTAAGTTTATATATTTGTTTAATTAATCATCATTCTGCCTTCACATCTGCCTTTTTATGTTGCTCTTGTCTCCTTTTATGACACTTCATCGTTTCTATACAGCTCTGGTCTTTTCATTGGGAATTCTTGGAAGTCCTCTCTATGTTTAGACTTGGTTTTTCTGGGTAAGTTATTCTTGGTTGTAAGCCTATATCCTTTGCCTTCTGGAATATTGTATTTTAAGCTCTCTGCTCCTTGGTTTTAGTAGCTGCTAAATCATACTTAACATCCTGGCTATTTTTTTTTTCTTTTGAATCTCTTCCAGCTGTCTCTTCTCATTCTTTCTTCCATAAAAGAGAGTCCAATTTGGGTTCTTCTTTGAAAGGAATGTAAACCTGTATTTTGTATTCAAGAATTAGAAAACCTTCCTGTTTGTGTGGTGGTAGCACCTCCCTTGACTCAGGTAAATCTTGTATTCACTGAAGCTGTGCTTCTCAATGTTCTTGACTTTGAGAAGGTGGCAAAGATTTTCCCCAGGTATACATGATGGTGCTCTATTGCTTCTTCCTCCTCCATCTCTACTCCCTCTGCAAAATCATCATACAGGTCTCAGACGCCCTATACCTGAATGACCCAGGGCACTCCTGGGTCCTCTACTCTCTCTATACTTTCTTTTGATGATGTCATCAACTTCCATGGATTCAATTATCATCTCAGTGCAGTCGAGAGCTAAATGGTAATCTACATTTATCTAGGCTTCATTCCTCTACTGAGCAGAAGATTATGAAGTGACTCTCTGACAATTTGAACTGCCTTTTCCATAGGTGGGGCAGGTAGGCAGTGTAGTGGATAGAGTGCCAGTCCTGGAGTCAGAAAAACCCGAGTTCAAATCTGACCTCAGAAACTTACTAGCTGTGTGACCCAGGACAAGTCACTTAACCCTGTTTGCCTCAGTTTCCTGATCTGTAAAATAAGGTGGAGAAATAAATGGCAAACCATTCCAGTATCTTTGCCAAAAAAAAACACAAGCGGGGTCAAGGAGAGTCAGACATAACTGAAAGAACTCAACAACAACATCCTATAGGCATCTCAAACTCAACACATTCAAAACAGAATTCATTCTCTTTCCCTCTAAATCTATCCTACCTCATAACTTCTTTATTTCTGGTGAGGGCACCGCTATTCTTCCACTCTCCCAAGTTCACAGGAGTTATTCATTCTCCCTATTCACACCCAGCCCCTTACATATTCAGTCAATTGCCAAGTCTTATTTATTCCTTCTTCTCAAGATCTCTCACATATATTGCCTTCTCACATTTGTACCATACTCATTACCTCTCACCTGAACTATTGTAACAATCTTATAATTGGTTTCCCTGCATCCAGTCTCTCCCCTATGTAATATACTCTCCCCACAGCTGCCAAATATTGATATTCTTAAAGTGTAGCTCTAACTGTATCACTCTTCTTCTCAAGGAATAAAGGAAATAAACATTAATTAAGGACCTAATATGTGCAAAGCAAAGTGTGTTAAGCACTTTACAAATATCCCATTTAATCCTTAAAACAACCCTGAGGTAGGTGCTACAGTCAAGGAAACTAAGACAAGAAGAGATTAAGTGACTTCTCTAGGGTCACAGAGAAGAGGCTTCACTGGATTACCATGGTCTTTGGAATAAAGTAGAAACTCATCTGTTGTACATTTAAAGTCCTTTATCACCTGACTGCAGCTTACTGACATAGTATTCTCCTTGCCTAATGCATTCTACTTCACCCAGGTTAGTCAACCTGCTCTCTGTATTCAATACATCTTCTACACAAACTGACCCCCATGCCTAGAATGCTCTCTGTCTTTACCTCAAACTCTTGAAATCCCATCAAGGTTTTATTCAAGCACAATCTCCTTCAAGAGACCTTTCCTGATTCCCTGAGTTATTAGTGTTTCCCCTCACCCCCATTGCTATTCATTTTGTATGTGCCCCATATTTACTTATCTAAAAACATGTTGTACCTGCCTAGCAAAATGGAAGTTCCTCAAAGGCGGGGACTATCCTGCTGCATTTGTACTCCATACACACAGCATGGAGTCTGGCACAGTAGTTACTTATTGGTCATTGATTGATTAGCTGAGTAAATGGTGAAGATTGAAAGACTTATTTTTAACACCAATGTTCTTTGGGTGATGCTGAATATTGTACTGAATATTGTGAGTCATGGAACACTACAGTCTCCAAAGAACTGAAATTGAGGATCATTCAAAAGGCAATGGAAAGGTGTTTGATGGACACGAACAGGCAGCAGCACTTCACAAATGAGGAATTACTCAGCAGTAGCATATAGGATGCCATTAGGGAAATGTATAACCTTGCCCATAAAGATGGACCAGTCCTATGCTCCACTGGGATCCACCAAGGGTTAAAGGATTTAAAAGAAGGTCCCCTAGCATGTTGGGTAGACCCCTTGTGGCAGATTCAAAGAGGAAAGAAACAAGAGTCACACAATTTGGGTAAGCATGGATGGATATAAAAGACCTATCACATTTCAGTTATAGTGTAGTGTGCTGTACAATGAAAGTCAATTCACCATAACCTAATAATTTGTTTACCTGAGGGCCTTTGCTGTCATTATGGTCTGTTGAACTGGCAAAGTGATGAATTGTTGTTTTGTTTGCTCTTTGTGCCCAAGGCTATTTTTAAAACATGAAACATCTTTTGATACGATAAGAGTCCCTAAAGAAGACAGTTTAACTGTGTAGATCATTAGGTTGAGAACTGAAGTGACAAAAGAAACACAATCTGTTTCTCTAGTGGCAGATAGGCTTTACTTTCCAGTCGTGCCGCAGTTTAATGTTTTTATTTTACTTGTTTTATATGTGTTTCCATGGCATTGTGGCTGGCTTAAATTATATCTCCTAAAGACTGAAGACTATGTTCTTTTTTTTTTTTGAGGGCAGTTGGGGTTAAGTGACTTCCCCAAGGTCACACGGCTAGTAAGTGTTAAGTGTCTGAGGTCAAATTTGAACTCAGGTCCTCCTAACTCTAGGGCCGGTGCTCTCTATTCACTCACTTCGAGCACTATGTTCTTGACACATCAAGCTATTCATTAGGAATAATAGTAAGAGTAATTAGAGAGGGCAGAGACTGAAGAGAAGGAGGGTGACAATGAATAAATCAATAGAAATAAGGAAGAAAAGAAGGAAATAAACATTTATTAAGTGCTTATTATGTGTCAAGCACTGTGCTGGAAATAAAAATACAAGAAGAAAGAAAACAGTCCCTGCCCTCAAAGAGCTTACCTTCTAATGGGGGAAAATAACACACAAAAAGAAGTTGAAAAGCTAAGAGTGAGAGAAATGAAGGTTCTTGTGAGCATAGTTTTGAATTCCAAAGGAAGTCAGGAACAGGATTAGAAGGAGAAATAAAATTAATGAAAGAACATTTATTAAGCACTTAATATATGTGAAGTATAAGACTATCATAAAAAAATCTTACATTTGTACATCTATTATTTGATGGAGTAGATAAAACAGTATCATTTTCCCCTTTATAGAAATAAACTAAGAATCACAGAGCAATGAACTTCCCATATAATTCTTGACTAGTTCTCCCATCAATCCTCTACAGAGAGTATGTCCAACACGTTGAAGTTCTAACTCAAGATTCATAGAATCCTTCATTAAATTATTTTTTAAAAAGATTCATAGAATCCTGATCAAAATCCCCTCTCTATGTGACTTTGGGCAAGTCACTTACTCCCCCCAGACCTCATTTTCTTCTTCTTCATCATCATCATCATCACTAATTTTATATGGTACTTGAAGATGAGTTTTATAAATATCATCCCATTTTAGCCATATAGCGTTCATAGGAGATAAGTGATGTTATTATCCCCATTTTGGAAGTGAAAAACAAAACAAAACAAAGATTAAGTGATTTACCCAGGGTCACAGAGCCAGTAGGCTAGATGTGAACTTGGGTCTTTCAGCGCTCCGTCCATTGTGCCACCTAGTTGCCTCTGTAAATCGAGGGGATTGAATGAAATGCCCTCAGAGGTCTCTTCCAACTCTATATCTGTAATCCCATGATCCCCCGGGCCCTTTAATATTCATTGGTGTTACCTCAGCACTCAAAATTTCCATCTGTCATCTCTCACTCTCACTACATGACCACCTCACATCATTTTCCAATCATACATTTTCTTTGTGGTTTATGTTTACATTTATATTCCAGGAAATGTAAAGCTTAAGGCTCTATAGAAACAGGAGATGCTTATTATTACACCATGAACTTTGGGGGAATTCTGTTCCCAAGGCCTTAACCACTAGAAAGAGGTGCTGGTGGCAAAAACTGAAGCCAGATGGTCTCAGTGCCGCCAGGCAAGCTGAAAACAGTGGAGCCACCAGCGGCACAATCTATTCATGTGTTTATTGCTAATGGATATCACCCATGACATAGACAGCAAGTCCAGCGCCAAAGCAGGGGCGTAAACAGGGTGGAGACATGAGGGAGGTGGGGAGAGTAGTTATAGAACTTTCACGTGCATCTTGGGTGGAGTGAAGCAATCAGCTCTTCTCTAAAACCATCCAGCAAGGGCAGAATTCTGAAGAATGTAGTATGGGCCAGGGATAATCTAGTAACCTTTTAAAAATAACTAAGCAATCACACATGTGGAAATTGCTCAGAATTTGACTTTGTTCAAATGATGTTAACAATAATAATTTTAACACTTAAAATATGGTATAAATCTGAAACTAAAGTTATTAGTGAGGAAACAAAAAAAGCAATAGTCTATTAAATTGGGCCACGCTGTTATTTGATTAGATTTATTGTATTACCAATTTTTTGCTGTCTCTGTAGTTCTTTACCACATTGAGTTTACAATTTCACAGAAGAGCATATTCTTTTTTCACATATTCAGGTATTCTTAAATTCCCTAGGCTTATATATATTCCCAGGCACTTTTTTTCCTTTATCCTAAATGGCATTTCCAAAGAATCTACTGGCTTTCAAGTACAATGCTGTCATAGTATCAGCTGGGCTATTTGCAGCCAGAATGTTATGTATACTCCTTAAATGCATGGTTTGAATTTCTGGTCTTTGTACTCAGTAAAGCTCAGGGGACTATAGACTTGAGTTTTTGTTCCTGATTTGCAAAGATGTAATTCCTATGGCCTGGCCACAAAGCTTCATTGCAAGGAGATGAAGGAAAAGGCGAAGAAGGCATGGGCAATTTAGAGTAAGACTTAAGATGAATGTGAAGGAGATTAATGCTGTGGTGCCCAGGAAGGTTTATAACACCCAGGCAGCTTGTGCCATGCAGGGAGAGATCATTCCTTTATGCTTGCCTTAGGTGAAAAGAGAAGATATGCAAATTTAAGGAATGTTCCCGATTGAACATAATAGCATAGTATTCCACCATTTGCCACAGTAAAGTCTAAATGGATATATGACTCAGATAAAAGGTCATATAGTATAGATTATATCATAAAATTAGAGGAGAAGGGTTATACCTTTCAGAACTCTTGGTGATGGAGAGTTGTAGACCATACAAGGGATAGAAATGATCATAAAGGACAAAATGGACAGTTTGGATTATGTAAAATTGAAAAGATTTTGCACAAACAAAATGAATTAGAAGAGAAGCAATTCTTTTCTATAAGATAAATTAACTGGGGAAAAAAATCTTTGCAGCAAATTTCTCTGGTAAGGTTCTGGTATCCAAGATATATAGGGAAGTGATGCAAGTATGTAGGAATATGAACCATTCCTTAGTGGATGCTATGGTCAAATGCTATGAACAGGGAACTTTCCAAAGAAGAAATGCAAGCTATCAACAAACATATGAAAAAAAAAATTTCTAAGTCACTTCTAGTAAGATAAATGCAAATTAAAACAACTCTGAGCCTCCCCTCATGCCCATCAGATTAGCAAAGATGACATATAAGTAAAAAAAATTATTGGAGAGACTGGGGAAGGATGAGCATAAAGTACTATTGGTGGAGTTGTGAACTGGTCCAATCATTCTGGAAAGCACTTTGGAACTATACCCTCAAAAGTCACTAAATTGTGCATACCTTTTAGCCCAGTGACACCAGTACTAAGCATATAATACCAAAGAGATCAAAGACTACCAGGCCCCTCTATATAAATTTGTTTAAAACAGTACTTTTTGTTGTACCAAGAACTGGAAACAAAGAGGGTACCCATCAGTTGGAGAATTACTGAAGAAGTTACGATATATGAATGTAATGAATTATTACAGTGCCATAAGAAATTATGACTATAGGGGCAGTTAGGTGGTGCAATGAGCCCACTGGCCCTCAAGTCAGGAAAACTTGAGTTCAAACCCAGCCTTGGGCAAGTCACTTAACCCCAATTACCTTGTGTTCCCCACTCCAAAAAAAAAGGGGAAAGAAATTATGACTATAGCAAATTCAAAGAAACTTCAGAAAACTTGAATAAACTGATGCAGAGTTTAGTGAGCACAACAAGGAGAACAATTTATACAATGACAATCTCAATGTAAAGGGAAATAACTGAAAGACTCGAGAACTCTGATCATTAAAATAACCGGTAATGACTCCAGAAGACTGTCGAGAAGCATGTTTCCTGCCACTTGGTAGAAAAATAATGGACTAGGATGCAAGGGTCCATGCTCGATTTCTTTAAAAATATATTGATAGTTTTAATATAATTGGTTGCCTATGTAATCCTGTGTATTTTACTCATTTAAAAAAACATTATTCTGAAAGTCTATAGGCTTTACCAGACTGCCAGGGGGGTCCATGATACACAAAAAAGGTTAAGAGCTCCTGAACTGGAAGCACAAAATGAGGCATATATTTTTTGAGATGATTAATGTATGGATTTTTTTTTGCTTGACTCTACTTATTTGTTACAATAGAGGCTTTGATGGGGGTGGTTATAGAAGGGGTTAGAGGGATAGTGATAATAACTCAAAGAAAATAAAGAAAAGAGCATTGATCAAACATTAGAAAAATAAACTGAAGAAAACCAAAGGAAATTCAAGAGACACAGACAAGCAGGTACTTGTTGGCACTATAATTTTAAATTGCATATATATGTGTATATATTTTAATTTATTTAAACTATATATATAATTTCTTTTAAAAATCTATGTGTAATAGAGACTCATAGTTTCATATGCAATCTTTTTCTTTGGTTCATCTTTGGGTAGGGAAATATTGAAACTTGTTATTATTCTTCAAATTCATAATAGCCTAGGAAGGGCTGAATTGGAGCAAATTCCAGACAGTGCTGAGCATTGACCCCTGACCACTCCTATTGAAACAGTTCAGTATTCCATGGGGTGTACTTCAACCCAACCCTTGATACAGTTTAAAAAGAAAAAAAAATTAAAGTGACCCTGAAGGTATTTGAAGATCTAGAAGTGGGGAAGGTGGCTACCTGAACCTGTACAAGATCAATAAAATGCCTGGTGAGATCTGGCCGCAGAACCTTTGTTTCTTCCAGAAAGACTTGCAGAAATGTTCTGAGTTCTCAAGTCACCCACACAAGCAGAAGAAACCCTCTCTCAAAATTTTGCCAGCTCCCCCACAGGAACTACTGAGTCAGGGATTGAGTTTCTCAGTTTTGGTCTGATGCAGGGGCATCATTGCCTGGTCAGAGGAGAATCATGTGCATGAGTGAACAACAGAACTGGTAGTATCAATTTACTCATTTGTAACATCTATTTGTTATATATGACAGATTGTCTTAAATCAATGAAACGCAGAATAAGTGATATAGCAAAAAAGAGAAACCAGTAATATAGGAACTAAAGCCATAAGATCTGATTAGGTAATGCACAAATGTAAACATTAAACTAAAAGTATAAGGCATAAGTTAAGTTATACATAGTAAATATATATATATATATATATATATATATATATATATAATAAGGTATAAGTTAAGTATAACCTTAACTAGAAAGGGGTGAAGCTAAAGGAAGGAGCTGTTGTTTGTCCTTCTTGGAAGAGGACCAATGACATCACAGGGTGATGTCTTAACTGCATATGATTTTAATTTAAGTGAGGCAGAATTATAGAAAGTTGTCAGCCTCTCTCTGCCAGAATCACTAAAGTTCAGTGGCAGAACAAAAGTCAAGACGACTGGCCTGGTGATGGCTCAGATGCAGGAGGTGACCGTGGCATCTTCAATGTCTGACT
Organism: Petaurus breviceps papuanus; assembly: GCF_028583685.1. Taxonomy (NCBI): domain Eukaryota; kingdom Metazoa; phylum Chordata; class Mammalia; order Diprotodontia; family Petauridae; genus Petaurus; species Petaurus breviceps. Next base: position 16,667,344 of record NW_027185712.1, on the reverse strand, counting down.
AAACTCTCAGGGCTCCACAGCTCCTGCTTCAGCAGCTTTCATGACCATTGGCACAAATTGTTCTCATCCACTCATTCCACGCAGGAAGTCTCCGTGTGCTTGGGGTGGCCACCTCCATAACTCACCAACAGTTTTGAGGCCTATTGGTCACCCTTAGCCTGGTTTATTAGAATTATTAATACATGGATGACCACATGGATCCAATCTGGGATCCATTTCATAGAGAATCATGGAGAACTTGGTGACTGACCTCAGAATTCCTTCTGCTGTCGGGCAGTTCATAAGACAGATGGAAATGAACATCTGGTCAACAGCTCACCTTCTAAGGAAGCCTTCCCTAACACCTCTTAATTACAGTGCTGTCCCTCTTTTAATTATTTCCTATTTATTCTATGCATAGCTTGCTTTGAGTGCATTTGTTTGCATATTGTCTTCCCCCATTAGACTGTAAGCTTCTTGAGTCCTTGGGGACTTTTTGTCTCTTTTTGTATCTCCAGTGTTTAGCACAGAGCCTGGCATGTAGTAAGCACTTAATAAACATGTTTTCAATTGATCAAAGTACCTCCTAGTAGCTAATTATAAAATGAGATAATGGATATGAGCACTTTGAATTAGTATGTGATAGATACAAATGGTTATTTTTCTTTCTGTGGCTGTTATCACATACTCTAGATATGAAAGTGAAAAGGAAAGAGAAAAGTGGATTTGGGGTCAAAGTAACCAGATTGAAATCCTGTTCTGCTACTTATTGTGTGACTCAGAGGAATCCATTCTATATCTTGAGGAATGTCAAAGTTCAAAGCAATTCAACAAACATGAGAATGTACACAGCATTGTGCTTGATTCTGGGCAAGATGCAATATTTTCTCTGCTTTCATAGAACTCACAGACTAGTGCAAGTCTGCTAGGTGACAGTTTTGTTGGTGTTTGCAATGGGGCAGAGGTGGGGCGGGGGGCAGGGAGGACTGGAAAACTGCTACCAAAATTTCAGACTATCTGGTAGAATTAGTATCCAAATTATACTTTTGCCTAAAGGAACTCATGTCAAAAGCATAGCCAACTCCAAAGAGTACTTCCTGCCCTCATGGGATCATAGGATCATTTATTTAAAGATAGAAGGGGCCCAACAAGTCATATAGTTTGGCCCCCTCATGTGACAGATGAAAAAACCATGCCCTAACACAAAGTATTATAATAAAAACGCTAAGGTCCTCCAAAAGCTCTTTCCAAGTCGAGGTGTTGGCTATGGCATGTCACACCACTCCTGATCCCCTCACTCCCCCTCCTCCTCCAAAAAAAAGAACAGAAAAAGAAAAAAGACTGAGTTGCTATTCAATACATTCCTACCAATCACTCAGCAAACATTTGTTAAGCACATACTATGTGCCACGCATATTGTCCTTCTGGAGGAGGAAATGACAAGTCACTCCAGTATCTCTGCCAAAAAAACAAATGGGGACAGCTAGGTAGCACAGTGAATAGAGCGCCAGCCCTGGAGCCAGGAGGACCTGAATTCAAATCAGACCTCAGATACTTAACACTTACCCGTGTTTCCCCGATAATAAGACACTGTCTTATTATTTTTTTGGAAAGAAAAACACCAGAGGGCTTATTTTCAGGGGAGGGCTTATGTCGTCCTGCCTCAGCTCTCCTCCGCGGCACTGCTCTCAATGGCGCCAGCAAGCAAATCACTGGGGAAGAACAGGATGACACGCTCACTGCTGCAGCTCTAGATGCAGCTCGGAGTGCGGTGTGCGTTTCACGGGGGGGAGGAGGGGACGGTGCATACAGAGGGTACTGTAATGTAGCGTGTAGTGCAGGGGATCACCTTCACTACAGTAGCAATCTCAATAGGGCTTATTTTCGGGGGAGGGCTTATTTTAGAGGAATCTTACACAGTAAGGGGAGGGCTTATTTTCGGGATAGGTCTTATTGTCGGGGAAACACGGTACTAGCTGAGTGACCTTGGGCAAGTCACTTAACCCCAATTGCCCTGCCTTTCCCCCCCAAAAAAAAGACAAAATAAAAAATAAAAAAAAACCAAATGGGGTCATAAAGAATTGGGCAGGACTGAAATGACTCAACAACAACAAATGTGGCAGATGCAATTCCAGGTGCTAGGGACACCAAGGGAAAACTGAAAACAATCCCTACCCTCAAGTAGCTTGAAGACTAGCTAAGGAAGGCAAGCACAATCTGATAAAAATGAAAAGCACCACTGTGTGGTAGAAGGCACATTGGACCTGAAAGCTGAATCCTTGTCCTGCTTACTTAGTCTCTACTTTATGCCTTACTAGTCATGGGCTCACAAGCATGGTATTTAACCCATCTCTGAAAATGGAGAGGAGCTGGTCATAGTCATAGAGAGAAAATAACAGGTGGGCAAGCTCACAAGCTAAATCTACTTAATGTCAAAAGGATTTCCAGGAGGGTATGGACAAGATTCACACAGTATAGGTTGAGAATTGTACCCCCTGGATAGGAGTATCAGTGAAATCACAGATTTATCTAAGTATAGAAGTAAAAAGAAGTGATACAGGGGGTAGAGTGCTAGACTTGAAGGCAAACAGGAAGGAAGGAAACAAGCATTTATTTAAGTACCTACTGTGTGCAAGGCACTTTGCACATAGTAGGTGTTACTATCCCCATTTTACAATTGAGGCAGACAGAGATTAAATGACTTGCCCAATAGTTAGTAAATGTCTGAGACTGTATTTGAACTCAGGCTACTGTTCTCTCTACTATGCATCCTAGTTACTTACCACATCACAGCTGATGAGGCCAAATAAAAAGTTGTGCCAAGTGAGAAAGACCTTTGTGGGAGCAAAAGGCATCCCCCCCCATCTGGCGGCCCATGATGTCCACACCATCTGCTACCCAGATTCTCTCATCAAAATCAATGACACAATTCAGATTAACTTGCAGACTGGCAACATTACCAATTTAATCGAGTTTGATTCTGGGTAACCTGTGAATGGTGACTGGTAGTCGGGTAGAAGTAGTATGATCACCAATGAGGAGAAATATTTGGGCTCCTTCCATGTGGTCCACATGAAGGATGCCAATGGCAAACACTTTGCCCCCAGGTTTTCAAACTTTTTTTTGTTATTACCAAAGTCCCTATCCAAGGAGAGGGCATCCATCTTACCACTGGCAAAGAAAGAGACAAGAGTTTGGCAGCCAAACAGACCTGTGGATGTGATTGCACATCACAAAAGGGTTTCTGTGGTCAAATAAAGACATTAGAATGTGCTTTAAAAAAAAAAGTCAGTTTCATTATTTGGGACTACAGGATCTGAATGAAGGCTGTCAGATTTGCAAGACCTAGCTATTCATGGCTCTGACTGTTTATGCCCCAGGGGATTATGTTATACTTTTACTTTGAAAGATCTACCAATGTCTGCTCACTGAATTTACAGAATTACTCCATGTTACAGTTTGGAAAGAAAAAAAAATCATGTGAGAAGGGATTGCACCCCTGGCCAAAAAATAAGGTATTATGATGTGTATGAGAATCTAAAATATCTCTCTGGTTTGGGGGGCTTCTTGTGACTTGTGGCAGGCTGCCTCAGGTTCTATACAGAATCTCCTCACTTCCCCCCTTCCTATCCTTTTCTGGGAACACCTGAAAAATGGCACTGGCGGGGGTTGGGGGGGGAGTGGGAATTCATCATCTTCTTCTTGCCTGTGACATCAGAAATGCAAAATCAGTCAGGTATGCTCAAACAAGACCCTGCCCCAACTGCTGGTAAAAACTCATGTCTTTCATCTACCTTTGACCCAGTCTGGATTCACCCCTTCCTTTTTTCTGGTTTGAAAGTGTCAGACATGCTGTTCAGCGTATAGCTTTCCCTTGTGATTCCAGGTCTACGGTACCTATTTATGCCATCTCTTGTATGGCTTAAAATCACCAAAACAAAGGACTAATTCTATAAGCATTTGCTGGTCTAATTCTTTTGTGAAACCTCTTTTAGTTCTCCAGAATTCTGCAATATCTGGAACTGTGTGTCACTTAACCGAATGGTCAAAGAATTCAGGAAATGAGGTGTTCTGGACAAGGTAATTTTCTAGATGACTGAAGATTAACTTCAAATTAGGCCTCTAATTGCCTTTTTTTAAAAAAAGTAACTTTAAAAGGGTCTTTTTAAAATATAGTACACAATTCTCTGCCTTGGAAAACAGCATATTATGGAAATAATTTAATTTTTCTTGATGATTCAGGTTCATCAATTATTGTGCTATTCTGTGAATGTAGATGGAGTGTGATAGTATTAGATGTGAGCTGGCCTCAGAATAAACCAGAGAACTTGTTCCCTTGAAAAAGTCTCAGGCGGGATTATTTGACTCTTTATCACGAGAGTAAAGCAAAGGACTTATAATTGCATGACCTCCAGGCAAGATGCTTTCTGCAAAATTAACTATTAAATCAGTGGCCAAGGAGCCTTATCACAACTTGTCTTTTCACCTTTCATAAAATCTTCACTACTAACAGCAACCCCTTATTTAATTCTGTGCTGCCTTGTATGTATAAATATGTAGACATGTATGTGTATACATACATATGTGTGTGCATCCTATCTCTGTCATAAGATTAAAAACTACTTAAGAGCTGTGAATGTTTGCAACCTGGACTGTTCAATATACAATGTCTTGAACAAAGATTAATAAATGTATATGTAATTTTTGTGATCAAATATGTAAAAAATTCACAAGTTTATCTATTCCAAGGTTCAACTTCCTATAGGCCAGAAAAGGAAACAGGATAGCTTTATTTTAAAACCTCAGTTACATAATTAGGCTGTTCTATTAAATAATGTAACATTCCTTTTTTAAAAATTTCACTTAGAAATTATTCCCCTGCCAGGAGGAATTTGTACACAAGTACAGATACAACATAAGTGTCACAACCAGCTTCAATAAACTAGACTCTTCTCAGCAATCCAGAGTCATAAGTCAACCCCAAGTCTCATGATGGAGAGAGATGTTTACATCCAGAGAAAGAACTGAGTTTGAACCCAGATTGAAGCAAACTATCTGCCCTTTTTCTGGTTCTTGTTTGGTTTTGTTTCCTCTTTCCCCTTCTTCATTCCATCTGATATAATCCTTCTTTATAACCTGACTAATGTCTAATGTGAAAGTATTTGCAGGTCTTATACTTGATTGCATGCTGCCATGGGGGGGGGGGGGGAGAGGCAGGGAGGGGAGAGAGGGAGAGAAAATTTGAAACTCAAGGAATTGTGGTAACGAATCTTGTAAACTAAAAGTAAACAAATTAATAAAGACCAAAAAAAAAAAAAAGAAATTATTCCCCTAAGATTGACTAGGTTTGCTATAATTCATAAAGTTAATCTTGTTTTTCTCTTCAACCTTAAATAATATCTAATACTTACATAGTTCCTTATAACGACAAATTGCTTTCATGTATAGTATCTTACTTGAGCCTCACAAGAATCCTGTGAGGTAGTTAGTACAATTATTATTATTGGCATTTTAGTGACTGGGAAATTGAGGCCCAGCAAAGTTAATCCTATGCTTCATGCTGCAAAATCCTACCAAATTGTAGAGAAAATGCAATAGAAAATATGTAATTTTACCCTTTTACTTAATTTCACCCATAGTTTACTTCACCCTAGAAATTAGAATGGACTTTGGGAAAATATATTATGGGCTACCTTAATTCCAATTTTATTTTAGATTTCCAAAAGCATTTGCCAACTGTTTTTCTATTTCTTTTATAATTCTAATAAATGAACACTTTTTCTTCCAGTGTGCAAGATTTGCATAATTTGAAGGATGGTATCACAGCAACTTTGACCATGCTTTAAGATCAGTTCAGGTCCCACTTCCTATAAAAAAAATCTTTCTCACAGCATTGATACCCCCCAAATTAAGTTGCTTTATGTTACATATGTTTTGTATTTACTTAAATGTGTATTTGTTGTTTCTCCCCAGTAGAATGTAAGTTCCTGTAATGGGAATGTAAATTTTAAAGATCTTCCCTGCCCCTAGGCTAAAGTTCACCTGGAGCCTGGGGTGGGAGGCTTGTTTTTCAGTAGATACTTCTTGATTGGCCAGTGGGTCCAGAAGGTTGTTACATTCTCTGAGCCAGGAGGCTATATAAGCCCTGATGTGTAGCTTTGTTTTGGGGCTCACTTTGAGAAGTGTTCTGCGATTTGATACAGATTCTGGGAAGCCGTTGTCCTGAGCTCCCCGGCTTTGAAAAAACCCAGATGTTGAAACCCAGATGTTGACTGGGTATGGATGTAATGGTTGGACAGTTTGAAATCTGTCTACTAGATCTGTTTCTGTCTTGATAATTCTGCCTGTATACTTTGAAGTTTGGGGTGCTGACCTTTTTCCCCTGAACAAGGTAAACGATATATGTCTGACTGATTAAAGTAAACTTGTTAACCCATTTTGAGTTGCTTTCCTTTATCAAAGCAGATCCAAGAACCTGTGTTGGCAGCAAACCCTGAGGACGCTTGGGGTGCTTGCTGCTACAGTTCCTTGAGGGAAATGACTTTCATTTTTGCTTTTTTACATTGCCTAGCACAGAGAAGGCACTTAAAAATGCTTGTTATATTGAATCTAATTTAAATGGCCAGATGTTATTGTTTTGTTGTTCATTCATGTCTGACTCTTCATAACCCCATTTGGGGTTTTCTTGGCAAAGATACTGGAATGGTTTGCCATTTCCTTCCCCAGCTCATTTTACAGATGAGGAAACTGAGGCAAGCAGGGTTAAGTAATTTGCCCAGGGTGACACAGCTAATAAGCACATGAGGCTGGTTGTGAACTCAGGAAGATGAATTTTCCTGACTTCAGACCCAGTACTTTATAAACTGTACCATCTAGCTGCCCCCAATACTGAGGCTCTATTTGCATGGTTTATACCCCCCCTTGGGGGAGTCAAGTCCCGATTTTAATTAAACTTTAGTGAATTAGAAAAATCTACTTAGGTATAAAGGATGAAATGGAAGAGGAGGATGTATCTCCATCTTTTTTTTGAAGGGAAGAGGAGGGCAGTATTTTTCCCCAAGCAAATCTGGGTCAAGCCACGAAGCAGATACAAAAAAATCTGCAGTTTTCATTTCCCTTCAGAGTTCTGTGAGTTAGCTATATCTATAAGCTTGCTCATTTATTACCAAGACTCATGCACATCACAATTGTGTTACACAGGCATGTTGGATTGTTTGCAAAAAAAGACAGCTATTTCTGGGAACTTCTGAGAGGCATACTGTCAACCTAGATAGAAATAACCTTGTGGCATCTATCTATTACTGATTGTGAATCTGTTGTCATGTTAACTTTAAAAGTCACAGTAAATTGTCTGTGTTAATAATGGACTATGGATATGGCAGACTATTTAAATGTCAAGGGAAAAAAGAGTAACATGGGATGATTTTTCACTTAGCAGCTGTGACCAGCTTTCTTTATCACTACAATTTAATGCTAATACAGCTTCTCAGTGTGTTACTCCAACCTTACTGTATGTGTTCCTTGACAGTTGATACTTAATTCAATTCACCAAGTGTCTGCTACGTGCAAAGCACTGAAGGAGAAACAGAGGTGAATAAGAAAAGCTCTATGTGGTACTTGCCTTTAAGGAGCTTTACAACCTAATAAAGAAGATAGGTTGTTGTTCAGTCATTTCAGTCATAACCAATTCTTCATGATTGTATTTAGGGTTTTCTTGGCATAGATATTGGAGTGCTTTGCCATTTCCTTTTCCAGTTAATTTTATAGATGAGAAAACTGAGGCAAACAGGGTTAAGGAATTTGCCCAGGGTCACTCAGCTAGTAAGTGTCTGAGACCAGATTTGAACTTTTGAGATGTCTTCCTGACTTTAGGCCAAGGCACTCTATCCTTATGCCACCTAATTGCCCAAAGGAGATAAGAAACTTACTCAAATAAGGATAATATAAAAAAAGAACCTGATGGATGCATGAGAGCTAATTACAAAAGGATACCAGAAAGTAGAATGTGAAGTCTTTTACATTCTCTGGGCGTCTAGATGGTGTTCTTTGCCTTGTGAGTAAATAAGATAATTATGCAAAACCACTTTTAAAAACAGTGAAGCAGGGGATACTAGATGGTACAGAGGATACAGAGTCAGGCATGGAGTCAGGCAGATTCATCTTCCTGAGTTCAAATCTGGCCTCAGACACTTACTAGCTGTGTGACCCTGGGCAAGTCACTTTGCCTGTTTCCTCATTTGTAAAATAAACTGGAGAAGGAAATGGCAAACCGCTCTAGCATCTTTGCCAAGAAAACCCCAAAGGGGTCATGAGAAGTTGGAAATGACTGAAAAACAAAAGCAACAAACTCTCTGTTAACTATTACATGGACAGTCTTTCATTTTAAAAATTGAAAACAGTGAAGCACTATCTACAAGCACGATGTTGTTGATGGTGTTATTATTGTAAAGTAAGAGATTAAGAGTTCTGCTTTCCAAAGCAAGAGGCTGTCCAGGCTCATTTCAACCTATCAGTTTCTCCAGCAGAATGCTATCTATTCCTTAGAACTCATTCCATCTTAATCTCTTCATCTCCATAATCTCACTGTTCTGGTTATATGGTTTCAGTCAGACTCATGGTCAGCTATACCGCAGGTCAGAAAACCTTAAGGAGGAAAAGATTCCTTCAAACGATCAAGGATATCTATCCTTTCAGGGCTATAGACAAACAATGAAGGGCTGCTTCTTAAATGGTTTACAATTCTGGCTCCTTGATTAGACAGAGAGAGAGAGAAAAGTAAAATTCTTCTTTGTATCCCCTATAGAATCCAGCTCATTGCCTTGTACAAAGTAAATATTCAATAAAGATTTGTTGAGTGAATGAATGAGTGAATGAATTCATTACCCCAGACTTTCCCCAGGGCTGTCATTTAACATTATAAGGTTATAGTGGTAAATGAGTTTGGCCAGATGGTTTCCTCTTAGGTTCAAGCAATTCTCCCTAGAGAGATGGCCTGTGGTGGGGAAGCAGACATTCCAGTCCAGATTTTCTGTAGAAGACACCATAGCAGAATCACTGCCAACCTTAATAAGCAAATCTCCCCAAATTATTATGTCAGCTGATGAACTTGCAGAAAATAATGTTCAAAAGATTACAAAATTGATTCCAGACCATCTGAGGGATCTGCGTGCAAATTAATAGGTGCATATATTAACAATATATATAAATGAAGACATACCAAATTGGGTTTATCAGGAAATGAAATCAGGATTGCAGGGGAATGTGCTTTTGCTGATGTTAGCTAAAATCACGGGGATTGATCAATTCTCATCTCTACTGAAGTTATTTTGCCAGGTGTCTGAAAAGAGTGTCTGAAACCTTGGACATGGGGGAATTAATTTTCTAATAGCCAGGTCTTCGGTAGACAGATGTTAAAAACAGACAGGAAAGTTAGAAGATCAGCGTTCCTGTCCTGCCACATTGTAAAAATTTAGTTTCTATGAAAAAAATAATAAATGTATATTTCGGAGAAAAATCCTTATAATAATAGAGAAATCAATCGTTGGAACAATATAGAAATGCCAGATAGCCAACAAAAGATATACAAAAGATTAGTCAATAGATCCATAGAAAATAAAAAATGAGGAAAAGGTTTATGATTTAACAAAGGTATTTGGAAAAAGTAGATAGCAACATGGCAAGAAATAGATTTAGATCCACATCTCAACCATATACTTCAATGAAATCCATCTAGATACACTATAAAAAGATGGAAGAAATTGGAATTATAAATCTCAGTTATGGAGGGGAGATTACCAGGGACAATATAAATGTGCTAAATTACTTTAAAATAAAAATTTCTATACAAAAACCCAAATACTCAAGACAACCAATTGGGGAAATGTTATGGCAAATTATGATAAATATAAATCTTAAATCTAAAATATATATTTTTTAAAACGACCAAAAAATTTACCAAGGCAACTCCCAGTTCTTAATAAAGTCAATCAATATGAAAACATTAAAAAATACACACGCATAAGTTAGCAAGTCTATTAAATTCCTACTACGCAGCCAACACTGTGCTAATCACTAAGAATCTAAAGAAATTTCAAAAATGAAAATTAGGCCTTGTTCTCAGGATGCTCACAATCTAATGCAAACAACATACAAACATGAATTGTAGATAATCAGTGAAGGGAAGGGGTTGAGAGGGTTTGGGAAGAACAATTTACAAAAGGTGAGATTTTTTGCTAGCGAAGTGGTAATAAACACTATAAAATGGTCAACCTCATTAACAATCAAAGAGAAACAAGTGAATTGTAATGTACCACATGATACCAAATTGGTAAATAATAATAATAATTAAAGAAATTCAGGACTGACTTAGTTGTAGAGAAATGTGTGCCATCTTCATTGCTGATAGACTATAAACTAACAATCTTTTCAGTGAGGAGTTCAGCAGTGTGCAGTAAAAGTAAAAAAAGAAAATCATACCATTTGACCCAAAGCTCAAGATCACACAGAAGATAGTAATCAAAATTGGCAGTAACCTGAATATGGGCACTCAGAGGATCTGTTGAAAGAGCATCATCCCTAAACACCTGGAAAAGAGGAGACTCAAGGGGCCCAGAACTCAATAGCTGTCTTCAAATATTTAAAAAGCTGTTACCAAGAAAAGGGATTAGATCATTCTATTCGACTCTGAAGGACAATAATAGGATCATTGGCAGAAGTTTCAAACTAGAAAATTTAGGATTGATTTTAACAAGAACTTGTAAACAAATTAGTTATTTGGAAGTAGAATGAGCTTGGAATTTGGAAGCAGAATTGAGAGGTAGTGAGTCTCTTGTCATAGGAAGTTTTAAGCCAAGCCTAGATAGCCCCTTGCCTGGTTTATTGCACACAGACTAATTTCTGCATAAGGGTTCATCCCGTATAAATTTTGTTCCTACATAGCTGTTTGCATGCTGTCTTTCAATATTGGACTGTGAAGTCCTTGAAAGGAGGTACTGGCATGTGCCTTTATTTGTATTCCCAGTGCCTACCACAGTCCCTGGCACAGATAGGTGCTTGATAAATACTTGTTGACTTGAGTAAATGACCACTGACTTGGAAATTGTGTTTTTAAAATGTTGAATTGAATGTTAGACTTAAATGAGCTAGGCCTTGCTTATTATAGAATCATGTCATCCCAAGTCCCAAAAGGCAGATGGATGGATTTGCTTTGACCTTCAGAATGTGCTCATTTCTTATTTAAACGTGAATATAACCAATTACGCTTGCCTTACAAAAACTCAAATTCAAATTAACGAATGTCATTAGAGGCAGTGTAACATGATAGATAGAGACCTGCACTTGGACTCAGAGAAACCCAGGTTCTAGTCAGTCCTTTGATTCCATACTGACCAAGAAATCCTGGACAAATCACTTAAATTCTGAATGCCCTCAGCAATTCCCTAAGATTGTAAGATGCAGAGGGTGCTGACCTGCACCAGTAAAGAAGGGTCACTGAGAGCGCTGTGTTGAGCACTAGTGATAGAAAAAGAGACAAAAGACTGTCCCTGCCCTCAAGGAGCTTATCATCAAGGGGGGAACTCGAGATGCAAACAAATGTAGGGAAAGCAAGCTATAAACAGGCTAAATGGGATTTAATGAATAGAGGGAAGGCACTAGAATTAAGAGGAGTTGAGGAATTACAAATCACAAATAATGATTCTTTGAAGAGAGAGTTCTTGTTGTTGATAGCACCATGTCCTCCCTAGATGTGGGACTGGATTTCAACACCTGACTCTAGATGTGATACTCCAGAATACAAGGGGACTAGCACCTCCTTATTCCTAGAAACTATCATAATATGGACCAAGTTTGTTTTGACTTTTTAAACTTAAATATCATTCCATTGATTTATATTCAGCTTGTAAACCACTACACCCCCAAAACATTTTTAGACAAACTGCTATCAAAATATGCCTTTCCCAACTTGTACTTGTGAAGTACTTTTTTAACTTAAGTATAGAGACTTTCCATTTATCTCTGTTCAAATTCCTCTTATTAGATTTGGCCCAGTGATCTGACCTAGTAAGATATTTTTTAATACTGGCTGTCATCCAATATGCTGGCTATCTCTCATCTTTGTTACCAATAGATTTGATAAGTATTCCAGCTATGCCTGGGGCAGCTAGGTGGCACCATTGAGTGCTGGGCCTGGAGTCAGGAAGACTCATTTTCTTGAGTTCAAATCTGGCCTCAGAAACTTAATAACTATGATCCTGGGCAAGGGATTAAGTCCCTTAATCCTGTTTGAGTCAGTTTCCTCATCTGTAAAATGAGCCAGAGAAGGAAATGGCAAACCACTCTAGTATTTTCTTCAAGAAAACCCCAAAAAGGGTCTCTAAGAGTTGGACATGACTAAAGACAACAAAACAACAGCCACCACTTATGTCTTTTTCTGAGTTATTGGTAAAAACATTAGCAACAGAGAACTACAGAGCCCTGGTGCATTCTACTGGAGGCCTCCTAATTGATATCAATTATTAATAACTAGTATTTGAGTCCTGCCATTCAGTCAGCTCCAGACTCATCTAATTATATTTTCATCTAACCACATCTCTACATCATTTCCTTGAGAAAGGCGTGAGGGACTTTATAAAATGGATTGTTAAAGTCTAGGTGAACTACTCCTATGTAGTTTTTCTCAACTTTAGTAAAACACTTCAGTAAACCTTTCACAAAAGGAAATAAGGTTCTTTATGATTATTGCTCCCTTTTCTGGTTCACCAACCTTTTCTTTAAAAATACATTCCAGAATATATTATTTTGCCAAGAATGAAAGACACGTTTCCTGGCCTATAATTTTCAGATTCTATTCTCTTCCTCTTTTTGAAAACTGAGTCATTTGCCTTTTCTCAATGTTCTTTATACTGTTGTTGTTATTGGAAAGGAAAATGGCAAACCCCTTCAGTATCTTTGCCAAGAAAATCCCAATATCTGAGTCTATTCTCTTCCCTTTTTTGAAAATTGAGTCAACATTTACCTTTCTTAAATGTCCTTCCCTTCTCCGATTCTCTACAGTCTTTCAAAAATCACTAATGATGGTGATCTAACTGTTCTTTCAGTATCAGAGGCTACAGTTTGTTCTGGGTCAGGTGACTGGAATTTATCAAAGGCAGCCAGGTGTCTCTTACAATCTCCTTACTTACCTTGGGTATCAACTGTCTATTAGGCATTTTGGTTCTGTCCTTTTCAGTCCAAAGATCATTCTTCCCTGCAGAGAAAATGGGGGAAAAAATCGAGCAGTTCTGCTTTCTCTCTGCCACCAGCTCCTATAGTCCTATACACATTATGCAGCTATCTTATCCTCTGGTCCCCCTCCACATTTGGGCATCTCTTCAGTTTCTAATACCACAAAAAGAGCTGCTCTAAATATTTGTATACAAATAAGTCCTTTCCCCTTCTTTTGAATGTCTTTGGGATATATGCTATCAATGATAGCAGTGGTATTGCTAGATCAAAGGGTATGCACAGTTTTATAATTCTTTGGGCATAGTTCCAAATTGCTCTCCAGAATGGTTGGATCAGTTCACAACTCCACCAACAATGCATTAGTGTCCCAGTTTTCCCACATCCCCTCCAACATCCAATATTTTCCTTTTTTGTCACATTAACCAATCTAATAGGTGTGAGGTGGTACCTCAGAGTTGTTTTAATTTGCATTTCTCTAGTCAATAGTGATTTAGAGCATTTTTCATCTGACTATAGATATCTTTTATTTCTTTTTTTTTTGAAGGGGGAAGGTACAGCAATTCTGGTTAAGTGACTTGCCCAAGGTCACTCAGCTAGTTTTGTGTTAAGTGTCTGAGGCCAGATTTGAACTCCAGGGCCAGTGCTCTATTCACTGTGCCACCTAGCTGTCCCAATTGCTTTGATTTCTTCATCTCAAAACTGCCTGTTAATATCTTTTGACCATTTGTCAATTTGGGAATGACTTGTATTTTTAAAAATTTAACTCAGTTCTCTATATAGTTGAAAAATGAGAATTTTATCAGAGATACTTGTGGCAGAAATTTCCCCCCAGTTTTCTGCTGTCCTTGTAATTTTAGTTGCAATGGTTTTCTTTGTGCAAAATATTTTGATTTTATATAATCAAAATTATCTATTTCACATTCTGTGATGCTCCCTGTATCTTCTTTGCTCCTAATTCTTCCCTTATCCACAAATCTGACAGATAAACTATTTATTCCATACTCTCTTAATTTGCTAACAGTATCACCCTTTATGTGAAAATCATGTACCCATTTTGACCTTATCTTGTTATATAGTCTGAGATGCCGATCTATACCTGTTTCTTTCATACTGTTTTCCAATTTTCCCAGCAGTTTTCATCAAATAATGAGTTTTTATTCAAAAACTTGGATCTTTGGGTTTGCCACATACTGTATTACTATGGTCATTCGCTATAATGTAGTTTGTACCTAATCTATTCCACTGATCCACCAATCTATTTCTTAGCCAGACCAGATTGTTTTTATAATTACTACTTTATAATACAGTTTGAGATCTGGTATGACTAGACTCCCTTCGTTCACATTTTAAAAAATCAATTCCCTTAATATCCTTAAGCTTTGTTCTTCCAGATGAATTTTGTTATTATTTTTTCTAGCTCTACAAAATAATTTTGGTTGTTTGATTGATATGGCATTGAATGAATAGATTAATTTAGGTAGAATTGTCATTTTTATTATATTGGTTCATCTACCCATGAGCAATTAATATTTTTCCAATTGTTTATATCTAACTTTAATTTGTGTGAAAATTGTTTTCATAGTTGTGTTCATATAGTTCCTGTTTATCTTGGCAGATAGATTCCCAAGTATTTTATTCTGTCTACAGTTATTTTAAGTAGAATTTCTCTTTCTATCTCTTGCTGCTAGATTTTGTTGGTAATATATAGAAATGCCAATGATTTATATGGATTTGTTTTACATCCTGAAACTTTGCTAAAGTTAATAATTTCAAGTAGTTTTTTAGTTGATTTCCTAGGATTTTCTAAATATAATGCTAAGTCTCTATTGATTAGGGAAATGCAAATTAAAACAACTCTGAGGTACCACCCCACACCTATCAGATTGGCTAACGTAATAGAAAAGGAAAATGACAAATGGTGGAGGGGATGTGGAAAAATCGGGACACCAATGCACTGTTGGTGGAATAGTAAACTGGTCCAGACATTGTGGAAAACAATTTAGAACTCTGCCCAAAGGACTGTAAAACTTCAGACTCTTTGATCCATTACTATCACTACTAGGTCTGTATCCTAAGGAGTTCAAAGAAAAGGGAAAGGGATCTTTATGTACAAAAATGTTTATAGTTGCTCTTTTTGTGGTGGTGGTTGTATTTCACCCTTTAGTCTCAAAGCAGACCAATGGCATCAGGAGGGTGGTGTCTTGACTTACAAGTGAATTGGATTTAAGTGAGGCAGAGCTGTGCAAAGTCATTGGCCTCACTCTCTCTTCCAGAGTCATTGGGAGTTCAGTGACAAGAAATAAGTCAAGATGACTGGCAATGACTTAGCTCTTTCTGTGGTGGCAAAGAACTGGAAACTAAGGGAATACCCATCAATTGGAGAATGGCTCAGCAAGCTGTGGTATATGATTGTGATGAAAGACTATTAAGCTATAAGAAATGATGAGCATAATGCTTTTAGAAGAGCTTACATGAACTGATGCAAAGAGAAATGAGCAGAACCAAGAGAACATTGTACACAGTAACAGCAATATTGTAACAGTGATCAACTGTGAAAGACTTAGCTACTCTGATCAATATAATGATTTGAAACAATTCCAGGGTACCCATGATGAAAAACACTATGTACCTACACAGAAAGAACTGACTCTGAGTACAGATTGAAGTAATTTTTTTCACTTTCTTGATTTTTCTTGGTTTTGTCTAGAGTCCAGCTGAGACTGTGCTTGGCTTTCTTCTCCTAAATCACAAATTCTTGAAGGGAATGTCCACTTACCCCTTCTATCATTCCCACCCAAAGAGCCAATTTCTTCCTGTTTGTGAAAATCAGAACTTGAGTGGCATTTTCCTTTGATAGTTCCTCCACCTTTTGAAAGATGAAACTATCATTAAGTCAAACTAAGATATGATCTGCTCTGCTTTTGGCAAAAAGTTGGCATAATTGATGTGTTCCATCACTACTGTGGGGCATCAGGAGCACAAATCTGTTCACTGGTTATGTGACAGTAGGTAAGTCACACTTAACCCTGTTTGCCCCAGTTTCCTTATCTGTAAAAAGAGCTAGAAAAGAAAATGGCAAATCACTCCAGAATCTTTCCCAAGAAAGTCCCAAATGAGGTCATGAAAAGTCAGAAATGACTGTAACTATTGAACAATCATTACTACATAACACATCTGTACCAGTCTATAGTTTTTTTCTCTCTGTTCAATTCATCTGCAGAATATTTTGATAACAAAATTTCTTCTGTTTCTCTATCCATTGATCTCCACCCAAATATTATTCACCATGCTTCCCTGTTATGGTTCCTAGAAAGGTTTGTAAAATTTCTAATAATCTGTTATCCATTAATATTTTATCTTTCTCTGACTACTCCATATTCTCCCACAGAACTTAAGTGTTAGTAATTCTCCTTTGAAGGCATCCATTAATTTCATGAGACATTCTAACACTTCATTAGTCTCACCAACTTCTACACTCTGCCATCCCTATATTAAAGCTCCTATTCTGTGCTTCTCATTCTTTGATTCTATTTCCCCAAGATTACAAAAAGTTTCATTTTGCTCCATCTTTGGGAACATTTTTGCTTTCCAGACCAAACAGTCTGAAGTCTCTACTATTTGGTTATATGTAATCAAACAAAAAGTTGGCCATGCAGTTAGCAAAGTATTGGTGGATTATCTCATCAACAATTTCTTCTGGTAGTATCATATAGGCTCGGTCAAATTACCCAGAATTCATCTATTTTGATAAGGCTTGATTCTTTTGAGAACTGCTTTTTTTTGGTCTAGGATATGTCTCAGGAAGACAGAGGACTTTTTAAAAAATTGTCATTATCAGGTTGACAGCAGCTGCCCCAGCTACCCCTCAGTGGGAAATCACCAATCATCAGTATTCTTCTCTTCTTTCCTCTGATCCTCACTGGATGAGCCCTCTCCTGACAGATCCATCTCCATGGATCTACTTTATTATTACTTGGAAGACATGTAACTTTCCTCCTAAGAGTATCCCATCCTTCCTCTTCAGGAAGTCTCTATTTTATTTGTTTTCCTGTGTGCCTTCAATTTTTTAAGTTAAATTTTATTTTTTCAATTATCTACAACATTTTTGTTCTCCCTCCAATTCCCCAACACTGAAGAGAGACAGAGAGACAGACATAGAGAGAAAGAGAAACAGAGTAAGAAGGAGAGACAGAGAGGGACAGAGAGAGAAAGAGAGCAACAGAGTGAGGCAAAGAGACACAAAACCCTTGTAATACCCATTCATAATAAAGACAAATTGACATATTGCCCATGTCCAAAAATGTGTATCTCATTCTCACCCAGAGCCCCTCACCTCTGTCAGGAAGCAGACAGAATGTTTTAATGATGGTCCTCTGGAATCATAGTCAATCATTGTGTTGATCAGAGTTCTTTCACAACTGTTTTTTATAGAGTGTCAAATGTATTAGGTTCCAGTATATGCAAAGTAATGTGCATATCTCTGGAGACACAAAGATGAAAAAAAAATAAAGTCCCTAATCTCAAGAAGCTTGAATTCTTGTGTAAAAGAGAGTTTCAAAGCCCTCAAGGAAAAGCTGAAAAGGAAAACAACAATAGCCCTTGAACTTGAGAGAGAGGGGTGCATTGATACAGGAAGGCTTCCCTGAGGAGGTGTTGACTGAATTGAATCTTGAAGGAAAAGAAGGATTTCAGCTGGCAGAGATGGGAAAGAAGCATGTTCTAGGCATGGGGTACAGCCTACACAAATACACGGAGTCAGGAAAGGGTTGGATAAGAAGGAGGATTGGAGAAGTACAGTTTGGTTAGAACTGAGAATGTACAAAGGAGAATGTAATATGAAATGAGACTAATAAGGTGGTTGGGAACAATTTGTGAAGTTTTCTTTGTCAGACTGAAATGTTTGTTTTTTATCCAAGAAGCTGCTGATGATGAAGCATAATGCTCCAAATCCTTATGAAGAGGACCTTTATGGACTTCCAAAGAGGACTCAAAAAGGAGATAGCTCCAGAGAGACAGGTTAACGCAGCATGTATCATGAAGAAAGAGAATGCTAGACTTGGAGCCAATAAGACTGGAATTCTAATCCCACCTCTGACTGACTAGCTAGTGACCTTAGTTTCTCCATCTGTGAAATGGAAATATTAGCCTCTCCCACAGGTTTGTTATTATAAAATTAAATAATATGCACAAAGTGCTATACAAATGTGAGTCTTGTCTTCCCAAAAGGATGGATGAAAACAGA
Organism: Petaurus breviceps papuanus; assembly: GCF_028583685.1. Classification (NCBI taxonomy): domain Eukaryota; kingdom Metazoa; phylum Chordata; class Mammalia; order Diprotodontia; family Petauridae; genus Petaurus; species Petaurus breviceps. The sequence goes on along the minus strand of NW_027185712.1, from coordinate 16,648,899 downwards.
CTCCTCTATCCCCATTGCTGAGAATCTCTGTTTCAGCCAGCAGCCACTTTCTAGACTGTGTCACAGATTCTCTTTACTCCCACTACAGTGAGCTGAGTTTCAAAGATATAATAGGTGCTGAATAAATACATGTTGATGTTGCCGCATCTAAAAGCAACCACCTATTTGAGCATCCCCTGAGGCTTGACACACTAAGTTACCTCAACCAGAACAAAACACAGACTCCTCTTTTTGACATTTGAAGTTCTCCTTAATCTAGCCTCAACCTCTCTCCAAATTGATTTCAGGAGACTAGGTGGTGCAGTGATTAGAGCACCAGCCCTGGAGTCAGGAGGAGCTGAGCGCAAATACGGCCTCCGACACTTAACACTTATTAGCTGTGTGACCTTGGGCAAGTCACTTAACCCCAATTGCCCTACCTTCCCCCCTCCAAAAAGCAAACAAAAAAACCAAATTGATTTCACCCCCACCCCTCTCATGCTTTCTGTTCTAGCCTGGCTGGCCTAGCCACAACACAGGACAAAGAGAACTAGTTCAAATCAAGTCACTCTCTGGGCCTCAGTTTCCTTAGACATAAAAATGTGGAACATTACCTGCATTCTCATCTCAGCATAGTTGCACAGGCTGTCAAGGCTCAGCTCAAGGACACTCTCCTATACAACGTGTTCCTGATTCTCTCAGTTTTAATATGCCACCCCCCCACACACACACACCAAATTAATTTGCATTTAATTATATAAATTTATCTGAATATGTGTTGTATGTCATCTCCCTAGTAGAAAAACAGCCAAAAATAGTAACATATTTAATAATATAAAAATAATACTATACTATACTAGATAACATATTAATACTACATAGTCTTGCTTTTTAGTCTTTATACAAGGCTTTAAAATTTATAAATCACTTTAACAATATTATTTTATTTGATCATCACAACAACCTTAGGAGGCAGGTGCTATTATCATCCCCATTTTACAGTTGAAACTGAGGCAGATGGGGACAGAGATAGACTCATCCACAGCTATCAGGTCTTCTGGACTCCAAGTGCGGAGCTCTATTCTCTCTCTCTGCCTAATTGAATGCATATATCTTGAAAGCAGGGACAGTTTTCTTTTTGCCCTTGTTTTTCAGGGGCCTAGACAATGACTAACATAATACTAGGCACTTACTAATAATAAGGCATGTTGAGTTTTATTGAATTGAACCAACTTGAATCCAAGTTTTTCTAAAAAAGGAAGATGTTAGAAGGTGACCATGACTAATGAGTAAATTTCCAGGTAGGATATGGACAATAAATGATAAAATTCCGCTCACCCAATTGGAAGATTTTTACAGCCCTGGATGATTGAGCTTGGAAACTCAGGGAGACAAAGAACTCAGTAATAACAAATGGGTCATTGTCTGGCAGGAACTTTGACGTGATTTGCCAGTTCCTAATAAGGATTGTTAAATAGCAACACAAGCAGGGTGTTGTATGGATAAGAATGGAGAAGTGAAATTGGGAGAAACTTAGACCAGAGATCTCGCCTCACCAAGAAGTCACCAAATGGGAAGACTGGCAGATTCAGAATAAGAGGATCTGAATTCAAATCCAGTTTCTGCTACTTCTATGTGAATGACCTTGTGAAAGCCACCCTGCTTCTCTGTGCCTGTTTTCTCATTTGTAAAAGGAAGAAGGTGGTCTTAGATTAAAGGTTCTTAAATAGAAGTCTGTGACTTGAGCTTTTTATTTTTATTTTGATAACAGCAGTTCAATATGATGTTTCCTTTGTAATCATATATCATTTATTTTAACATTCTCAAACATGATTCTAATAAGGGGTACATAGCCTTCACCATTCTGCTGAAGAGGTCCATCACACACACACACACACACACACACACACACACACACACACACATACACACAAGGTTAAGAACTTTGGACTAGATGTTCCCCATCCAAAGATCCTTCAAGCTTTAAATTCTATGATCCTCTGTACAGAGATTTCGATTCTTTTCCATCACCCATCTTTTTACTAGAATAGTAGCCAAAGCTAGAATAAAAAGTCTAGGGTTAGTTTGCCTTCCAAGTTTGTATAGTCTTTTTTATTATTATTATAGCTTTCTATTAAAAGCTCATGCAGAAACAAGGGACACATTTCTAGTATGTCCTTATTTGTAGCCTTGTTTTCCACATGTGCTCACACATGGAAATTCCCCGGCGTTCTGCAGGATATCCTTTCCTTTTGCCTTGGCTCCTGTGAAGTCTCTGACCATCCTGTTCTCTTTATCTCGGTTGCAGATGGCCTGAACCACATTCTTCATTAGTGACTCACTGGCTTAGATCATTTGCCTCAACTTCCTCTATACCAGCCTTTGGAACAGTCTACTATATATTCTTGCTTTTCTTGTTTGTCTCATTATTCTCTAAATCATGCAGAAAAAATGATTTGTTTCTGTTGTTGAGATCGAATGACAATTGGTACCTAGGAAACATTGCCAGACTCCTTTGTCAGTCCTTTTCCTTTCTTTCTTCTTTTTGCCTACAAATTTAGCCTCTTAACTACTATATCTCTGATTTGCATTCATTTAATGAGTTTTCTGAGCCACGTTTTATGGCTGTCTCCCTGATGACAGAAGGAAAAAAAAAAGTTTGATTAAAATTTGAAAACACCATTTGGCTGTTTTAACTCCATGATTCCAAACACTCTTATTTGGTATTCTAACCCATTTATGTCCATCAGGCCTCTTCCCAGCACCCTCTTGGTCAGTTTGGGGGGACTAAGTCATGTGACCAAGAGTGATCCCAATGTGAGACACAATGTAAAAGATGTCTAGTATGACATATTTGAAAGAGGACTGATGGATCAATGGCCAAGTGCTGCTATAATACCCATGAAGACAACCAGAATAAGGTCTCCAGCAGCAATGAGTTGCTTATCTGCAGAGGACTTAGAGATAGGAATGGATAAGAATTGTCCAGGACGAGCTGTGATCTGCACCATGGCAGGGAGTAGACTTTTGATGTGAATGACCTCCTTCTGAGACGACATCCAAGCTATCTTGTGTGTATCTTGTTTGTACATATTGTTCGTGTGCTCTCTCCCCCACACACCGGGAGCTAATTGAAAGCAGGGACTGTTTTTGCCTTTTTTTATATCCCTGGTGCTTAGTCCTGTGAAGTGCTTAATAAACATTTATTGACTTGACTTGAAAATACTAACACTTTGGGGCTGCCAGGTAGCACAGCGAGTAAGAGCACCGGCTCCAGTGTTGAGAAGACCTGGAGATCGAATCCCAGCCTCAGACACTTAGCACCCACCCAGAAACACCTGGCCATGTAACCTTGAGCAAGTTACTTAACCCCACTTGCTTAGGGGTGGCCAGCTGGCTCAGCGAGTAAGAGTACCGGCTCCAGTGTTGGGACGACCTGGAGATCAAATCCCGGGCTCAGATACTCAGCACCACCCCCAGAAATAACTGGCCATGTAACCTTGATCCAGTGTAGACGAGTATTTTTCACTGACCCAATGTTTGGGCATTATATGGTCAGCCAAGTTCTCCTCCTCTGTCTTTAAATTAGTCTGTGCGTTCTCTCTCACATCTGTATTCACTACTTCCACTGATACCACCATAGTTCAGATTCTTTCACTTAAAACACCAAACTAGTTCCTTAATGATTTTTCTTCTCTCCAGTCTCTCCTCACTCCAATATATCCTAGACATTAGATTTTCCTTATACAAAGACTTGATCATTTCATTGCTCTGCTCAAAAAACTTCAATGGCTCCCTGTTCCTTAACCAACAAAATTCAAACTCTTTAACCTGATATTCAAAGTATGGATCCAACTTATCTTCCTTATCTCATACTACTTTCCTTCATAATAGCACCTCAGAAAGGGCGGCTGGGTGGCACAGTGAATAGAGCACCGGCCCTGGAGTCAGGAGGACCTAAGTTCAAATCCAACCTCAGACACTTAACACATACTAGCCATGTGACCTTGGGAAAGTCACTTAACCCCAACTGCCCTACCTTCCCCCCTCCAAAAAACAAAAAACCTAAAAATAAATAAAAAATAATGGCACCATAGGCAGGTGCTATTATTATCCCCATATTACAGATAAGAAAACTGAGGCAAACCGAGGTTAAGTGACTTGGTCAAGGTCACACAACTATTAAGCTTTTGAGGCTAGATTTGAACTTCTTAACTCCAGACCCAGTGTTCTATCCACTGTGCCACCTAAAGACCATGTCTATATATCTTCCTAAGTGTCTAGCTAGCACATTGCATTGTGTGTATTAAGTAGGTAATAAATTATTGTGGGGGTTTTGGTTTTTTTAGGAAAAAATGTTGAATAAGTGAATTTTCATTCTGTGTAATAGGACTTTGTTGGTCTTAAGGCTGATGGAACAGTGATATTGCCTAATTTCAGAATCAGCACAATTTGACTCCACAAGTACTTATCAAGCATTGTCTGTGTTTGATTTCCTTTCTCTCTCCCCAACAAGATTGATCCCACTCCCCACAGAAACAAACTCACAGTGCCAAGAGGGAAAGTCCCGGGGTATGAGGAGAACTGGGCACCTTGTGAAGCTTCCCTCTGCATCTCATGCTTCTCACCTGCTCCCTAAGGGGTCTGCTCATTCACTTGCTCTGGCTTTATGATGCTCACTCAGTCTGTACTCATCTCTCATGCATGAATCCTCAGGATGGCATCATCACATCAAATGTGGCTCCCACAGCTCCCAGCTTGACTAAGGAACTCCTCTTTCCATTCAGCATACTGACATTATCTAGCATAACTCCTATAAGGCTGCAATTCATTTCCCTTCTCTGGGTTCCTCCTCCCCAAAAAGCCCCTCTCTACATCCCTTTGCCCACAAACCTGAGGCCCAGGGCATTATGGGGAAAGGGTTTCTTGGTTCCTTTCATAGAGAACTCAGTTCTCTTTGAAACTGCTCAGGCCCTTCTCTATCAGCACATTTGCTGCCCAAATATGAATAAGACTCAATCCATTCCCTCATGGGGCTTACTATTTAGTAGGGAAGAAAAGACACAGAGGCAGGAAAGATCTAAAACACAGGATTAAAGCATTATTTACCTAGAATTAGAAGGTAGGTCAAAGATTTTCTAGCACAACTACCCATTTTACAGATGTGGAAGCTAAGGTCTAGAGCACAAGTGGGGAACCTGCAGCCACAGGTGGCCCTCTGGGTCCTCAAGTGCAGCCCTTTGACTAAATCCAAATTTCACAGAACAAATCCCCTTAATAAAAGGATTTATTCTGTAAAACTTGGACTCAGTCAAAAGACTGTAGCCAAGGACCTAGAAGGTCACTTGTGGCCTCAAGGCTGCAGGTTCCCCACCCCTGGTCTAGAGAAATGAGGTAATTTGCCCTAGGTCATACAGATAGCAAGTGGCAGAGCTCATCTGGGCTGCCTACCCATTTGGCCCTGAACTGACCCCTCTTATTCCTTGGGAACCCTTCTTTTCAAAGCTTCTCAGAATTTATGCTTATTGTACTTTACCCTCCTTAACATAGTCTCTTATTTTCCAAATGTAGCTGCTAACCCAAGTTTCAACTGAAAAACCTAACAGTAGTCAGTCAATGGACTTTCACTTTCAATAGCTTGTTATTTGCTGGGGGGTCATTCGACATTCAGCTCCTTCAGCTGCCTCTAATATCAACTACCTTTGACTGTGGCTGAAGTAATCCAGATTATCAAATACAAAGGGCTTTTCAAGTCTAAACATTTTTACACAGCTTTCATTTGAGAAAAGATTAGGAAGAGAGTGAGGCAAAAATCCTGCGGGAAGCACAAAGTCACTCCTTTTCTACTGGGGAAGGTATTTGGAAAGCAGAATGCAGCTATAGAATACCAGATCCTTATTTCATGATCGGCTTTAAACACAGAATGTGAGAAGCTAATATAATGTTCAAAGTCTGTGTATTTTCATTTTCAGGAAACTTTAGGGGATCCAGAAAGGTCCTGTGCCCCCACAATAGCTCCTCTAGTCGGGTCCCATAATGTCTGAAATTCCACTATGATAAAATAGTTTCTTTGAGGTCCTCTCCATTTAGTTCTATTGGAAAATGCAAATATTCTTGGGAGACCCAGTCTTACAAATCACACTACATGGCAACTGACTTTTTTTTTTTTTTAATAAAAGGCTGTCTAATACAATAGAAAGAAAACTGGTCCCAGAATTAGGGAACCTGAGCCCAAACCTGGTTCCGCCACTTACTAACTGTGATCTTCCACAAATCACTTAACTAAGCCTTATTCTCCTTATCCATGAAATAGACACAGTCCCTGACAGCCCTGCCTCACAGGTTTGTGGTGAGGATCAACTAAGATAATAAATGTGAAAGTCTTTTACAGGTAATAAAATACTTTGTATTTTTAAGGGAGTAGTTTGAGAGTCCAAGTTCTCTCAAAAGTCTCTAAGAGAGAGACTGGGAGAGGGGAAAGAAGGGAAGGAAAGAACACCAAAAAGAGAAGTGAAGGGTAACAAAGATCAATCCCACCATTTCGCCTGATTGAGCAACCTTGCCTTTTACTCTGGGGAAAAGTAGTGACTTTGGTGACAATGATGGGAAAAGATCATAGAACTTTTAGCATTCTAATGGACCTAGAGATCATATGGGTAAACCCTGTCATCTTCAGTAATAATATCCTCGTTCATTTGAGTCATTTTCAGAAGCTGACAGGAAAAGGAGACAGTCTAATTAAATAGCGTCTAGCAAACATTAGTGTCTCTGAGATACTAATAGGGCCAAAGTTGTGAGTTGTGTAGATTGTCTGTGAAGGGTTTCTGGGGGCAAAAGATATGTATGAGAATTACCCAAGAGAGGGTTCGTGTCATGGTGAAGAATAGCAAGACCACGTTGACTGGACTATGGAATGTATGAAGGGGAGTAATACATAAGGCTGAAAAAACAGGTTGGGGCCAGGTTATGAAAGACTTTAAATACTAAACAAGGTAAGTTATATTTGGCCTGACAAGTAATAGTGACCCACTGGAGTTTATTGACCAAAGAGGAGTGACATGGCCAGACCTGTAATTTAGGAAAATCGCTTTGGTGGCTCTGGGGATGAGGGACTGGAACAGAGAGGCAAGGAAACCAAGTAGAGGCCATTGCAAAAGTCCAGGTGACTCATATTCCCATTTTCTGATTTTTACAAAATATTTACAAAATTACACATATTTAAATGGCTTTCTTGGTGAAGGCATGAGAATGGAGCAGAATGACTTTTTTGCAAATTGTAATTATTACCCAATTGACTAAAAGGTATAATTCAGAGGTGCTAAAAACATGGCCATCAGACCCCATATGGCTACCAACACTCCCAGTGAGGCCTGAACCAGATTAAAAAGTAATTGGGAAACATTTAACAAAATAAATTAAAATATGACAAAATATAAATAATATTTTACTTTAAAATGAAGTCGTTATGAGGCCTGCAGGGAACCTTATGTATAGTTTAGTGGCCTTGATTCTATTTGAGTTTGAGACCACTGGTGTGGATTATATGATCTCACATTGCATTATTGTTCATTGACTATTAAAAAAGCATTTGACTTTATCAAGCAAAACATTGTCTTGAAGACTTTTCCACAACAGGATGTTTTCCATTCACAAATGTTACAATTGTCTAAGATCACCTGAAGGATATATCAACAGACTTTTGTGCAATGATCCTTTGATTATTAATATCAAGGGAAGCATATAATTCTATGACATATGCTAGCAGGAGATGATAACCATAGTCATGGAGAATGCCCAGCCCAGTCTCCCAATGTAAGCCTTTCCCTAGAAATGGTGAGATCCTCCAGATTGTGCTGACTGCTTTAAGCCTTGACACATTGGGGTCCAATGATTGTACTATCTCTTAAATGAGATCCAGAGTTATTCAGAGGAGTTTGAATGTAGCACCAATGCAATATTCATGGCACCCACAGTCATGATAAATATACCTGCATAGTGCTCGATTGCAAAATATAACAGACTCTCCATATATAAGACAGAAGCAAAACATCTATTCAAACACCAGAAAACCAAATCCCAAAACCAGTAAGCTGATTCCATCATAGTAGCAAAGAAGTTAATAAACCATGATAGCACAGAGAACCACAGCATCCTTTAGTCTTCCCACAATTACTCACAAGCCTAACTGTCTGGTTGCCTGCCATCCTCTCTCATAGCATCATCTCTCTGGCTCTGACTCCCAGCTTCCTGTGGGCTCTGCTCCACCCTTCAGCAAACTCCTCCCACCACAGGCTCCATGTGATTACATTCAGCCTATTAGGGGGCAGAATTTATTTTCAAAGCAGGGAAGGTCTTCAAATTCCCATAGGCTTATTAAGGGGCAGGGAAGATCTTCAAATTACCATTACCATTACATTGGTCTAATCATCCACATTAAAAAACAAACAAACAAAACCCAAATGAATGATAAATACCTGTTGTATATATCCAATTCATTCATTGAGATATATATATATATCTTAGAGATTCACTATAGATAAACAAGAACCTAGGCCCAGAACTGAACAGGAGGAAGGGAAAGGTCTGGCTTTCTTTTAGGAATTATTGAAATACTTTAATGACCTCAAACTTCTCCCTGTAACAAAACCCCTTTTTTAACATGACTATTTTTCCAGTGATGTTATATGACTATGAGTCATATGATACCATAGCCTCCAAAGATTTAAAGTTGTGGGTCACTTAAAGGGCAATGCAGACTTGTATGGCAATGGTGAGCAAGCTGCAATATCTAACTAACAAATAATTGCAGAGGGAAATCAGTGCAAATGATACCATCAGCTAGATATGTGGTCAGAAAAGGACATGGACTGGTCTTGTAGTAAGAGTAAGGAATAACCAATAGACAGCCTGTATGTTCCATTAGTATCCACACAATGTCCTAAGATCTAGAGGAGAGACTCCAGACATTGGGTGTGTCCCTTGTGAATGATTTGCAGAAGAACAAGGAAAAGAGTCTTAGAGAACAAAAAGGTATAGATGAGTTGCTATCTTCGCCACTGGAGGGAGAATCCACATTGAGGAGATCACAGATTCATTGAAATGGGGGTGGGAGGAGGGGAACATGTCTCAATATTGGTTTTGCTACTTTAAAAATTTCTAAATCAACCAAAATGGCTGGAGCCACTGTTATTATTCAAAGCATATGACTGAGGGGTTCTGAGCTCTCTGCTTGTCACAAGTAGGATACAAGAAATCAGATGCTCTACATGAACATTTTGTTTAGGCTTTCCTGTTAGCCTTAAATAACATGAGTTTAACTCTTGAAGACATGATTATCACAGGAAACCGTCAGGAATATTTACAGCCCAGATTATACAAAACTGGCTTATTCAATTATATTTCTTTAAAATACAAACATTCTGCCCCTCTCCCCCTTTCTCCTTTTATTCTTTTTATTACAAGAAGTGGTTCTGGGCAGGGAAAATGGAGATGAAAACAAAAAACAAAAACTGAAGGTAAAAACAAAAAACAAAGATATCAATAAAACTAAGATTTAAAAAAAATTTTTTTAAAGAATAGGGTCAAAAAGAATTGGAAACTGAGGGGAAGGCCTTAAATTGGGGAATGGCTAAACAAGTTGTGGTATATGAATGTGAAGAATTACTATTATGTTTCAAGAAATGATGAAGGGGGTGGTTTCAGAAAAAACTAGGAAGATTTTTATGAACTGATACAAAGTGAAGTGAGAAGAACCAGGAGAACAATCTACACAGTGATAGCAATATTTTAAAGGTAATCAACTTTGAAAGATTTAGTAGCCCTAATCAACAGAATAGGCAAGCACAAATATAAAGGACTCATGATGATTGAAGCTCATTTTTCCTTTTTTTCTTTTTCTTGCTGATTTTTAAAAATATGACTAATATAGATATTTGTTTCATTTAACTATACACATTTGTAAAGGATTTTATTTTTCTTACCTTCTCAGTGGGGGAAGGAGAGGAAGGGGAAGAGGAGGGAGAAAATTTGGACCTGAAAATAAAGTTTTAAAAAAGAATAGGGTAGATCAGTGAGTAAGAGCACCAACCCCAGAGTTGGGATGACCTGGAGATCAAATTCCAGGCTCAGATACTCAGCACCACACCCAGAAACACCTGGCCATGTAACCTTGAGCAAGTCACTTAACCCCAATTGCTTAAAAAAAAAAAAAAGAATAGGGTCAAAAGTGGCCTACTATGGGGGGGGGGGGAACAATACACTGTAGGTATAATATATCAAAGTTTTCAGGACTTTATTTCTAAGTTAGAAGGTTCACCCCTTTTCATGAACCCAGGCAAGGTCTTTACTCACTTAACCTTCCTGAGCCTCAGTTTCCTCATCTCTAAATGAAGAGAGTAGTCTAAGATCAGGGTTCTTAACCTTTTTTTTGTTATATCCTTTAACAATCTAGCAAAGCCTATGGATTCCTTCTCAAAATAATGTTTTTTAATGCAAAAAAAAGTAAAATACATAGAATTACAAATAAAATCAATTATATTAAAATATAAAAATATTTTATATGTTTTATAATTTAAAATATTAAAAAATAAGAATGCCTGGACTAGTTGATCTCTCAAGTTCCCCTCCAGCCCTCCATCTGTGATCCCATGATCCATTGCCCAGAACATCAGGACAATCTCTACCTTTAATCTTCACAGTGACTTTTGTATAATTTCCTGTGAGTCTTGGTGAAATATACTCATTCGGGGATAAGTTCAAGCTTCAAGGCTTGGTGTTACCTCTCTGTCCCCGGCTCTATCTTCCTTTCTCAATACAGATTCTATGGACATCAGCTTATGCCATCAGCATCTGTCCATGTCTTCCACCCTAATCCACTGATACACATATAACCATTGAGGCAACATTTGTAAAAGAAGAGATTTTTGTTACTTTACCTATTCTCTGTTGGAAGTGTCCTTGCTTCAGATCATCATGACCTCTGGTCCTCTGACCCCTGGCTTTTCCAAATAGAATAGTTCAGTCCCCTTCTGCAATTCTCATCAAGTTTTCAGTAAACTCTTGCCTTGATTTCCACTGGTGACCCTTATCATCTTTGCCTTGTTTCTCTGGTTGTACAAGAGAAAATAATCTGGAGTTAGTCAAAGTGGAATTTTCCAATTAGATCACTCTTTGCAGCTCTGAGATCATCCTCAAGTTTGTTTAATCTTTTTTAGCAATTGATCAAAATTTGGTGCCTTCCACTCAAACTCAAGATGAATCAGGTGTGCCTGCAGCCCCCCTGTGGAATACCATACCTCTTCATACTTCCTCCATTCTGACCTCAGCTGCTCCCTCAAGTTTTATTGCTGCTTTCTCTATAAGCCTGTGTAGTTGACTATCCACATAAATTATAAAACCAAAAGACTTTACCTTTGCACTGAATGGCAGACTGCATGAATTTAATGTACATTGCCTTGATGTTCCATGGCTGCCACAAATTGTTCCTCTAGTCTTCAAAAGTATACTTGCCATGTGAGTTTAAGCTTTGCAGGCATCAGACCCCATACAATACTAAAAACTGCTCCTTTGGGGCTTTTTGGCAGTACACCCCAATTTTTCTTACTCAGGTATGTACCAATGCTCTAGTGACACATGTCTTATTCAAGCTTCACACATGGTTATTGCTTGGGGGAATGTTGTTCCTTCCTTGAGAATATCCGGGAATCCTGAATTTCTGAGAGGATCCAAGCTTAGCATCACGCACTAGAAAGTATGGAGACCTATCAGCATCTATAGCAGCTCTTCCTGGCTGTTCAAATGACTTTTTCTCCCAATCAGTTCTGATAATCTGATCCTCCCTCATTATTTATCATAATTTTCACTATATTATATTCTGTTAAGAAGCCTAATAGTAATTTTCCAAGTACTTTCCAAAACTTCTTTCTTTCCAGGAATTTTAGAAGGGTTTGTGCATTAGCACAACTTACAGAAGAGAGACAAAATGTTGTCCTTCCCACTCTTCATCTCCCCAAAGTGTTTAAAAGACACCAAAAAATGCTCTCAAGAGTCTCATGTCACCAGGCACTTTAAAAGCCCTCTGTGTAGCTCTAGATAGATTTCTAGGAAATAGTATTGTAGGGAGGTAACATTCATTCTACTCATATTAGCTTCCATACTCATAATGCAAACAATAATACAAGATATCAATACTTACGCACTCAACCATGTAAAGATAATCTCAAAGCAAATGAACTGACTGATAAGGAAACACCTTGGAAAGTTGACCACCTAATTAACAGAAAATAAAAGAAAAAATACTAATCATTCTCCAGTGGATCCTGATTAGAACCCCCAAGCTAAAGATCCTGCAAGATCTATTTACAACATCCTCGGAAATTTACCCCCGCAAATTCAACAGTGTCCCCAGACTTAGGACCTTGAAGATATGATGTCTAAAGTCTACTGCCTACTTGACAGTGAGGAATATTTGTTAGAGGAGAAATTTGTATACTTTAAACATCATATCTTCAAGGTCCTAAGTCGATTTGGTTGGGAACTTTACTCTAAACAGACCTTTAGCTCTGATAGGAGGCAGCATGGTGTAGTCTAGAATCAGGAGATCAGGGTTCAAGTCCTGATTCTGCCACTTACAGCTATGAGATCCTGAACAAGTCACTTAAACTCCTAGAGCCTCTGTTTCTTAGACTGTCAAATGGGTCTGACAATGTTTGCATTGAAAGGCAACCAGGCATAGTATATAGAAGGCTTATCTTAGAGTTAGGAGGTCATATATTCAAGTCCTGACTCTGATAAATGTTGATGATATGACCTTCAAGCAACTTTTTAAAGAATTTAAATAACAGAGGATTAATAGATCTACATGGGTAGAAGGAGTTTCCACACTGGGCATTACCCACTCTTACAAAATCACTGGTCTGTACTTCAAAATAAAATAGGTTTGCACCATTACCTCACAGGGTTTACTCATCCCATAAATATTTATCAAGGGCCTACTATGTACAGAATACTGTGCTAAGTGTTTAGGAGAGGTAAAGTTTAAATAATTAAGACAGTCTTCTCTCTCTCTGAGTTCCTCTAGTAGGATATGAAACTACCACTGACAACTGTAATTCACAAAAAGATCATTGCATCAATTGGAATGATAATATGTATGAAGCATTTTATAACCATAAAATGCTTAATTTTGATTTTTTTTTCTAGACCTGTGATTTTATCATTTGTAGGTGAGGAAATTCCTTCTACCAACGTGGGTCAACTACTCTTCTGCAATCTGTAGTCTTTAGAAAGTTGCTTGGAACCATGAGAGGTTGAATGACTTGCTCAAATTCACAGTCAGTATGTCTCATAGGCAGGATTTGAATCCAGATCTTCCTTATTACAAGGACATGAGCTATTACTATAGTAAGTGTTTCTTCTAAATGTAAATGCCACAGCAGAATGCAAGCTCCTTGAGGGCAGGGGACTGCTTTTAACTATTGTTTTCATATCCCTAACATTTAGAACTATGTCTGATACCTAGTAGGTACTTAATAAATTTTTGATGAAACCATGGTTCCAGAGGACTAATGATGAAACTGTTTTGCTAGAGAAGTGATAGATTCATTATTCAGGGGGAAATGTACATTTTCAAACACAGACAAAAGGGGATTTTGTTTTACAGGACTATTAATTTTTGCTTGATAATCTGTCTCTAGATCCTTCCTCATTAATTTTTATATTTTTTCATCCTTTGCAATATCCTCTCATCTTCTGTTAAAGCCCTAATAATAATTTTCCAAGTACTTTCCAAAACTCCTATCCTACCAGGAATTTTAGAAAGGTAGGGGCATTCAGGTAACTTACAGAAGAGTGGCAAAATTTTTGTCTTTCTCCCTGCTTTGTTTAGAAAAGACTCCAGATCTCCCCAAAGTGTTTATAACATATCAGATATTATTATTCATGTTTGTTAGAAGGATTTTGTTTTCCTCTTTTTCTTCCTTAATGGATATGTGAGAGGGAGAAAAAAATTAATTTAAAATATTTTAAAAATAAATTTAATTTTTAAAGTTTTTTTTTTAATTATTGGCAAATTGTTTTTTAATTGGATTGAATTTGGGCTTAGTGGTTTCCTTGAGGCTCCTCCAAACACTTCCCCCTCCCCCCTCATAGCCCAACACTGCTTCCTATTGTTATTAATTGATCCATCAGTCACTGAAGCTTTGGACTGATGACAGAATCAAGCCCCTTTGAGTCTCTGCATCAACAGCCCTTTTGCACTCACTTTGGAAAAGATCACAGGCTCCAGAATATGGGGGCCTGGGAATATGACGCATTTTCCTGACCTGAGAATGGAAGAATGCCTGCCTTTCACCTGTCAGCAGCCAGCATCCTGTGCTTTGTTTGGAGTTGGAACAGAAATGCTGGGGGGCAGAGAACATGGGAATCATGGAAGAAAACCAGGCTGAGGCTGCGGAAGTCTTTATGCTTGGTTGTGTTACTTGTAGCTTTCCAAGCTACCGGAGCCTGTAGCAGAAAGAACACTGATTTCAGAGCAGCTAGATTATTTAAGGCAAGAACACAAATTGCTCAATTCAATTCAACAAATGTCTATCAAACATCTATTATGTGCAGAACACACTGCTGAGCTAAGACAACCTACACGTGTCTGGCCCTCATGGAATTTACAGTTTGGGAGGGGCTAACATATGAGCAGATAACTGTAATTCATAATAACAAATGGTAAATACATTCGAAGAGGTAGCTATGGAGCAGGGGATAAAAAAATCAACCTCAAAGTTACAGAGACCTGAGTTCAGGTCCTTGCCCTGACACATACTGAATGTGTACTCTGGGCACCTTGCTTTTCCCCTCTATAATATTCTGAGCCAGGCAGCTAGATAGCACAGTGAAAATAAGAGTGCCGGGCCTGCAGAGTCAGGAAGACTCATCTTAATGAGTCCAAATAGGACCTCAAATATTTATGAGCTGTGTGACCCTGGGCAAGTCACTTAACCCTGTTTGCCTCCATTTCCTATCTATAAAATGAGCTGGAGAAGGAAATGGCAAACCACTCCAGTATCTTTGCTAAGAAAACCCCAAAATGAGGTCACAAAGAGTCAGACATGACTGAAACAAAAGAGAAACAACAAAAAGATCCTAAGTTGCAGAACAGCTGCTGATCTAACCTGGGATAGGAAGTTTCCTCACCCAGGGTTCCTTACACAAACGGAATCCCAAGTCCAGATGAAAAAAGGGTGCAAAACAAAGTGATCTGGTGGAAAGGGAAAATAACTGTCACTTAGCATGATTTCATTTTGTGCCCACTCCCTACATCTACATCCATGCAGATCAGTGGCTGAAGAGTTCATCACTTGGTGGCTAGCCTCTGAATTTAACCAGGTTAGTCCTCTGAAGCTTGTCACAACCTGTCACCTGGCTGACACTCCAAGCATTTTGAGAGGACAAAAGAAATAAATTGAAGTTAGAGTTCTGAATTTGTCCCATCTGTTCTGTTCTCAAAATCTCTGGAAGTTTTACCTAAAGTAAGGGCTCTAAACTTGGATTCATAGACTGTTTTGGCATGCTGGTGATGCTTGTGGACCCTTTCTCAGAATAATGTCTATAAATTCATCAAATAAAATACATAAAATCAAAAAGGAAACCAGATATATTAAAATACAGTAGTTAAAATACATTTATTTTAAAAGTTTATGAACCCTAGGTTAAGAACCCTTGACAGAGAAAAGGGCATTCTGAAAACAGGGTGTGGGCAAACTTTCAGAATGTTCAAGCCATAGATTGCATCTGGCTCAAGTCATACTCACTCAAACACTTGCTTGGTGAAACCACTGGAGTTGCAAGAATGGGGAGAAGGTGGGTGCCTAGGTACAGAAAACAGAGCCATAACTGGATGGAGACAACAATCTGCACTGAGAAAGTGCAGCTGGGGTACCTAAGCCATCTAAATTTGCTGGGCCCCCACTATGACTCAGATTGAGAATGGCGTTGTCAGGACCCACCCAGTTACAGCAGACTGAGAAGAAAGTATAGCCAGTCAATGGTTTATTAAGCACTTAATATTATGTGCCAGTAGCAAAATAACTGGGATTCAAAGAGCTGGAGATACCCAAAAGTCAAACAAACCAAAAAAAAAAAAAAACCCAAACCTCAAACTCACAGTACACACTTTCAAGGAGTGTTGATTCTGATGTAGGAGGCAACATGTAACAATCTAGGTGTAGACCTGCTAGATAGAGAGTATCCATCTATTCTGAAAGCAAAGGTATTTGCTGTCGGGAAGACCAGTTCAACAGAAAACCCTTGAAATCATCTGACCTGGTTTTGTACCTTGCTAACAGACAAGTCAAGGTACACGTATTGTAAAAGTAGAACATTTAATTAGGATTAAAACAATTAGCAAAGGAATAGGGAAGACACTTTGCACATGTACACTCCAGAGATTATTCTCACTCTGAAAATAATTGCGGGGGAAAACTGGGGCAATAATTCCCAGAAAAGCTCCCACTCTGAGGTGGAGAGGACATGAGAAAGTCTTATGCATAGTTGGACAGAACGGGAAGTGAGAGGGTCCAAGATTCTCTCAGGAAGCTTTTGAATCTCATCTCACAATGTACTGCTTTCCATCACTCAAGTCAAAGGAGGATGCCCTATTTCTTCCTCAACTCTCCTCGGATTGTTCTCAGTGTTCCTACTTCCTTCTTCCTGTACCACATGCTCTTATGATCATTATCCATAGTTTCCCCTTTCTTCCTCCAGGCTAGAATCTTTTTGTCCACAATAATTTCACCGGCACTCTACTCATAGCATTTAGTGAGATTTAGACATCTATAATTATAATTAATAATTTATAATTAACTGTTTTTATTCCTGTTGAGAAATGAATTGAGTTCACTTTTATTCTGTAGAGAAGATATTTTATGGAGAATTCTAGAGGGGAAATGAGAGATTTTAGCTTCTGTCATGAGGTAAACTCAAGTGACATTCTGAGGAGAGATGAACAATTAACTAACATTTCAAATGAGAATCAAGTAAAATATC
This sequence comes from Petaurus breviceps papuanus, assembly GCF_028583685.1. Taxonomy (NCBI): domain Eukaryota; kingdom Metazoa; phylum Chordata; class Mammalia; order Diprotodontia; family Petauridae; genus Petaurus; species Petaurus breviceps. The sequence goes on along the minus strand of NW_027185712.1, from coordinate 16,631,883 downwards.
ATTCTGAGAGGCATTTGTTGTAGTTTCTCATTGGTTTTCTTGATCATTATATAGTCTGGTGAAAACTTCAGGGTTCTGAAGAAAACTTCAGGGTTCTGGGAGCTAGAAGGCCTGACTCCAGTTCAGGCAGTCATCTTCACAGAAGTCCCTACATGCATTTCTCATGTTGAGCCAGTTTATGACATCAAGAACTTTGACACAAGAACTTTTTTTTCTGGGTCTTACTCTGCAGCACCTACTGAGGAAGTTGCTGGATCTTATATCCATAAGAGATAATGGCTTCAGGGCAGAAAATCATCAGGGATGAAGAAAAGGGAGAAAAGTACTGCTTTCCAGGGCTATTGAGTTTTCTCAACCATCAGTGGCATTTGGTCAGCAATCAATGCAAGGTGTGTTTACCTCTCTGATAGAGCTAATTGTTGCAGTGGACTGGAAGCAGGGCTGGTGGCCTGATGGGGTGCTGCTATTCTCTGGACTCCTGTGCAGTCTCCACTGAAGTATGAGAGGAGGAGTGCTGAAATCAGTGACGGTTTTTTCTTTTGTTTTTTGGGTTTTTTTTTTTTTAAAGAATTTAGCACATATCACTTCCTATCTATCTATCCTTCAAGTGGCTCTGCTGCTTCAGTTAGGCTAACTTACCCGACTTGGCGGCAGCAGTTAATGTTGGTGGTGACAGAGATAGTGGCAGTGTGAGATATTGGAAAGTGATCCTCTGTATGTTGGTTAATGTTTAGTTAGCTCTCTGGAGAAAAAAAAAAGTATGCATGACACACTATGAAGTTTGCAGATTAAAGAATTATTAACATTTTCTCCATCACTCTCTCATACTTGACAATCAACAAACAATAAATCAAATCTAGATTTGTAGCTTACTGATTTTTGAGGTATAAATGCTCATACTAAAAGTTTAAAGATATGCTCTTGTGCTGTTTAACTTGCCTTGCCTTCAGCATACCCCTGGAGTGATGGGGTGTAACAACAAAAATCATCAATAAACCTTCCCTTCCCCTTAGAACCTTAAAAAAAAGGGTGGGGGGCTGCTAGGTGGCGCAGTGAATAGAGCACCAGAGGACCTGAGTTCAAATGCGGCCTCAGACACTTGACACACTTATTAGCCTTGTGACTTTGGGCAAGTCACTTAATCCCAATTGCCCTCCAAAAAGCAAAAAAAAGAAATATTTGTCTGGCATAACTTGTCCTCAGTAAGACCATGTTGACTTTCTGTGACCACTCCTTCCCTTTGTAAGTAGATCATTTTAAAATCTGTTTTTATAATTTTGTCAGGGATTAATGCCAAGATTATTAGTTAGGAGCAGCTAAGTAGCACGTAGATAGAGTGCCAGTCCTGGAGTCAGGAAGACTCATCTTTGTGAGTTCAAATCTGGCCTCAGACACTTATTAGCTGTGTGACCCTGAGCAAGTCATTTTAACCTATTTGCCTTGGTTTTCCTCATCTACAAAATGAGTTGGAGAAGAAAATGGCAAACCACTTTAGTATCTTTGCCAAGAAAATTACAAATGGGATCATGAAGAATCAAACTCATCTGAAAATGACTGAACATGCTTGAACAATAGCTATTAATGAGAACATCAGAAAATCTGCCTGCCTCCAGGCTTCTAATGCCACTCCCATTCTCAATGATTTCTCAAAGATCTCTACTATTAGGGGCATATTTACTTCCTTGTGTTAAAATTCTTATTTCACTTTTTTGGTGAAAAAAGTCTTTGGAAAGTTGTAGCTGAAAAGCAAAACTGCCACATAAGGATAAGAATTATAGGAAGAGAACAGATGCCAACAGGGAATAGCATAGGTATTTGGCCTTTCTTGTCCCTAATTCCATAAGCAACACACAGTTGGTGGCTCAGATGTGCAGAAAAATGAAGGCCCAGAGACACTTAAAACGCAAATGGAATTTCATGGCACTAATACCGGTAGGAGATTGGCCTGTCATCAGTGAGGGGAGGTGGTAGGGTAGTAGATCACTGAAAGAGTGTATTCTCTGATTGCCTAATAAGGAATGAGGGGCATCTAGCCAGGAAACTTAACTCTAACTATGCCTCAGCATAAAAACAGCTGGGAACTAGGGGTGAAGAGAGTTAAGCCTTACCATCCTGGGGCCTAGGGCCAAACACGTTACACAGAATTTCAATGGTTTGCAACTTTTTAAAAAATTGTCATCCCCTTGTTTAATGTTAAGGTATTTGTAGATCATTTGATTGTGTGCCACCATGGTGGGGGTGTGTAGGGGGGAGGAGAGGGAAGGGGAGAAAGTTTGAAACTCAAGGGATTGTAGAACTGAATGCTGTAAACTAAAGGTAAGTAAATAATTTTTTAAAAAATTATCATCACCTGTTCATTGGTGCACAGGCATCTGAGACCATAAGTAGAGTTCCTGACTGTCTCCTAAGTTATCTTTCCATTAAGTAATAGACATCTCTGTCACTATCATTTTTTCTGTGATGCCCCATGTTCACAATACTATACAGCTCTATAGTTTTAGCTGGACAATCACACCTCCATCTTCCAACCCAAATTTTCAGTTTAAAACCCTCTTGAGAGGGCAACTAGCCTCTGGCCTGATAAATATTTTGTCCCTATCAGGCCTTGTCCCTGTTAGGTTTCTTAAGTCATAGTCCAGAAAACCACACCCTGTTCTTTGACACTGGGGGTATCATTCATACATGAATTGGCAAAAGTGAGTAGCTGTCAGCACATTTGATAAGTGTTGGCAGGCTCTGAGTCACATGTCAGATAGTTGTCCCTGGAATATAGCATACTTCCCAATCAGCAATGTCAGGCTGCTGCTCTACCCCTCAACAGGAAATCACCAACCACTTCCATCTTTCTTTCAACATCCTAAGTAAGTCTAGTAGTCAGAGGTCGGACAGTGCTAGCTCTTTTGTGAGCCTAGGCAGCAATCAGCAAGCACTTTATTGGGCTGGTCATGCTAACTTAGACTGAACAGGCAGGCTTAAGTTTCTCTAGTTTAGTGGTTCCCAATGGTTTCAAATACAAATATCTCTTTTTAAAAAATCAGAGATACACACATGGGAGAGCTTCATGTGTGTATAGATTTGCAGATCCCTTGCAATAGATTGGTCCTCTCTCTGTCTCTGTCTCTCTCTCCTTGTCTCTCTGTCTCTGTCTCTCTCTGTTTTTCATGCACACACACACACACACACACACACACACCACACCACACTTCTTTGCCTTAAAAGGCAGTTATTGGAGGCTACTATCAGAGACTTCTCCTGGCCACAAGGACAAAAGATTCCAGAGAGCTGTGCTACATAAACCCTTAAAAACCCACACTGTGATTTACATTACATTACAAAGAACATTTAACATTGTTCTTCAGAATTCTAAGACACTTACCTCAGACTCTTAAACTAAAAATTCACTACCTGTTTGACCTTGCGCAGTTCATTTAACTTGTCTGGGTCTCAATTTCCTTATTAGTAAAATGAAGGTATTGGATTAGATGACTTTTTTTTTTCTGGCCACCTGACTAAGCACATTTAGGATTTACTGAAAGAGTATTGCTAAACCACAAAGTGAAATACTAGACCAATGTCCAAATTAGAATGGGACTTATGAAATTCAGGAAGTAGGCCTAGTAAATGCATTTAGGAAACAGACCGGAAAGAAACAATAGATTTCCCTTTTCCTCAATTTTTCTTTGCAGGGATCTGGTTGTGAAGGGACCTCTTGGTCTTCTGTTGATAATACATCTTCCTAGTTGGAATGGGCCAACTAGATCAGTAGTCTTGGACTCAAATAGAAAAAAATAAAGGGCAGCATATTAATTTAGAAAATCACAAATTAGCATTATCTATATTGCATTGTATTTTCACTTATTTTGTTTAACATTTCCCAATCACATTTTTAATTAAATTCAGACTCACTTAGAAGTTTCATAGGCTGGCTCAGAACCAGAGTTGGACACCACTAGACTAGATGATTTTCAAGGTTCCAAAAATCCTATAATCATCACAGATGATGTATCTCTTCTTCCAGGCCATACTACCTGGATTTGGGGGGCAGAATCAAGATGGCGGAGTGAAAGAAGGAACTTGATTGAGCTTTTCCCCCAATCACCACCAAATACCTGAGGAAAATGGCTCTAAACAAATTTTGGAACTGCAGAACCCACAAAGCGACAGAGTAAAATACATCTCCAGTTAAGGAGAACCTGGTAGGCCAAAAAGAAGGGTCTATTGCACTGGGCTGAGAACAGAGCACAGCCCTGCATGGGCCATGCCAGCACAGACCAGCAGCACAGGTCAGCCAGAGCAGACCTCAGGGGACTGAATCACTGGCAGTTGTGGCAGTTTCCAGACTTCCCAACCCACAAACACCAAAGAGAAAGTAAAAGGTCAGTGGGGAAACTCTGTTGGATCCGGGTGAGAGAGGAGTATGGTGGGGCCCTGCCCCTGGGGCAGAGGTGGTGGTAGCTGCGGTTGCAGCAGCTGAGGCTGCTTCTGGAGTTCCAGACCCACAGATGGTGGGGAGATAAAGCAGCTGATCAGAGGGCAATTGCTGGAATCTCTTTGCTGGTGTTGAGGCAGGATTCTCTTGCTTTACCCTGCTTGGATCTGGATCACAGTCTTGAGTGGTGGTCCTGAGGTAAGGAGAAGCACTAATGAGGCAGAGCTTGTGGCTGCTGTGGAAAGGGAGTTCTCCTCAGAGTTCTGAGGGAGATGCCTAGAAGAAGCTCTGACAACAGCTGCTAAAACCCCAGAAATTTGGGACACAGCACTGTCTACTCTGGAAGCAGAGTTCTACTATGGCAAAGAGGTCAGAAATCAAGTAATTAGCTGGGAAAATGAGCAAACAGAGGAAAAGACATAAAACTGTAGAATCTTTCTTTGTCTTCTTGGTTGAAGAAAACAACAAAGTCAAACTCCTGCATCAAAAGTCTCCAAGAAAAATATAAATTGCCACAAGCCATGGAGGAACTCAAAAAAGATTTGGAAAATCAAGTAAGAGAAATAGAGGGAAAATTGGGAAGAGAAATGATGATGATGCAAGAAAATCATGAAAAACAAGTCAACGGTTTGCTAAAGGAGACCCCCCAAAAATACTGAAAAAAAAATAACACCTTAAAAAATAGACTAACTCAAATGGCAAAAGAGGACCAAAATACCAATGAAGAGAAGAGTGCCTTAAAAAGCAAAATTTGTCAGATGGAAAAAGAAGTCCAAAAGCTCACTGAAGAAACTAATGCCTGCAAAATTAGAATGGAGCAAATGGAAGCTGATGATTTTATGAGAAATCAAGATATTATAAAACAGATCCAAAAGAATGAAAAAATAGAAGACAATGTAAAATATTACATTGGAAAAACCACTAACCTGGAAAATAAATCCAGGAGAGATAATTTAAAAATTATTGGACTATCTGAAAGCCATGATCAAAAAAGAGCCTAGACATCATCTTTCAAGAAATTATCAAGGAAAACTGCCTTGATATTCTAGAACTGGAGGGTAAAATAGAAATTGAAAGAATCCACCAATTGCTTCTTGAAAAAGATCCCCAAAAGAAAACTCCTAGGAATATTATAGCCAAATTCCAGAGTTCCCAGGTCAAGGAGAAAATATTACAAGCAGTCAGGAAGAAACAATTCTAGTATTGTGGAAACACAACCAGGATAACACAATATCTAGCAGCTTTACATTAAGGGATCAAAGGGCTTGGAATATGATCCTGGAGGTCAAAGGAGCTAGGATTAAAACCAAGAATCACCTCCCCAGCAAAAGTAAGTACAATACTTCAGGGGAAAATATGGACATTCATCGAAATATAGGACTTTCAAGCATTCTTGATGAAAAGACCAGAAGTGAACAGAAAATTTGACTTTCAAATACAAGAAGCAAGAGAACCATGAAAAAGTAAATAGGAAAGAGAAATCATAAAGAACTTATTAAAGTTGAACTGTTTACATTCCAACATGGAAAGACAATATTTATAACTCATGAGATTTCTCAGTATTAGGATAGTTGAAGTTGATATGTGTGTATGCATGTATATGTGTGTATACATAGAGGGCACAGGGTGAGTTGAAAATGAAGGGATGATATCTAAAAAATAAAATTAAGAGGTGAGAGAGGAATATATTGGGAGGAGAAAGGGAGAGATAGAATAGGGTAAATTATCTCAAATACTACCTGAATTTGTGGTGAATAGCAGTATATCCAGTCATCCTTTTGCCTTCTCTTTTCTATGGTGTTTAACAAAGTATGAACCTATTAATAATAATGACAATTATTATTATTATTATAGAAATTATTGATAGCTTTTTTAACATCAACTTCAAGTCACTTAACCCCCCATTCAGACTCAATTTCCTTATCAAAAAAATGGGAATAACAATAGTACTTACCCCACAGAATATGTTTACTAAATGAGATAACATATATAAAGCATTTTGTAAACCCGTAAACTCTATTCTAGCTATTTTTTATTATTTCACCATTTGTTTACCATAATTTGCTGAGTATTTCCCTACCAATTGGTATCTAGTTTGTTTACAATTCTTTGCTACTACAAAAAGGTCTGCTGCAAATTTTGTGGTACATATGGATCCTTTCTACTGTCACAGTAGAGGGCCCATAATTCACATATAATTTGGATAAAAGTCAGATAGGGAAGTTTATGATTTATTACAAGTCATGGCAAAGACACATCAATTGACTGATAGCATTCCTGTGTCAAACAAGTGACTTCTGAAAACAAACAATTTCCTACCAATATCTAGAGTGAAGTATGTAGGAAAAAATGGAGACCATTTAGTCTGAGTTTGTAGATGAACTCAGAGGAGGGACAGAAGTTTACTGATCTGTTGTTGGCCTCCAGGAAAAAGAGAAAATTACTTTGTTTTGCTCTAAGGATAAAAGAACAGGCAAACTGAGGAAGAGCAAAATAAAAAAATACAGCAAGTTGGATGTTACTACTCACTTTAGATTGAAATGGAAGGTAAAGACAGAGTCAACAATTCCAGGAGAAGGAAGATGATACAGAGTTCCTTTTTCTTTACCTCTTATTACCTTTGAAATCCTTGGATATATGCTTAGCACTGAGATCTCTGGGTCAGAGTATAGACATTTCAGTCATTTTCTTAGCACAATTCCAAACTGCTTCTAGAATGGTGATTGATTTTCAGCTCCAGTGACTGTTTATAAGTGTGCCTGTTTTTCATAGTCCCTCTAATTTGCACAATTCCACTCTTCTTTTAAAGCAAACTTATTGGAGTGAGGTGAAAACTCAGGGTTGTTTTGAATCACGTTTCTGTTAATATTAGTAACTTGAAACCATATTTTATATGGATGTTAAGAACTTTACAATTCTTCTGAGAACTTCTTGACTATATCCTTTGAATTCATTCTTTGGGAATGGCATCACTATTTGTTTGTTATTGTTGTTTTTTTTTTAATAGAAGACAATAATTAAGCTTATAATGATGACTAAGCCATCAAGAAAAATAGAATCAACTTTATTGAATTTCTAAGATGGAAAACTAGGCGACTTCTCCCATCCTTATGACTTCTCCAAAATAGGAATTATGCACAAGAAATTCACAATTTCAGTTGCTTCCAGAGTCTAGGACATCAGGACCCAAAATGTAATAATCCAATGAACTAAATGCAAGGAAGGTTGATCACTAACCTCTAATGTGCTCAATTACCACTATCCAGCACCGCGTGTAGGGCTGCATGAGCTGACCCCAGGTCTTATAATAGAACATAGCTCTACCATTCTCCCTTTCCAACGCCAAAGAAGACCAAAAGGCAGAAGCTTGCTCTTGCTGATCATAATAGTAATGTAATTAGATCCCTTTGTATTGGCAAAGCTAACAGGTACTTAGCACCTAGTTTGAAGTTAATTAGATCAAGCCTCTGTTAAGAAACACAAGGTATGAACCCCTGTTGCTAACATAACAGGAAGGGGCAGAACAGGAAGAGCTAATAGGTATATAAGGAGAAGCCCTAGCTGGAATTTCAGATCTTCTTGGAGCCAGGTCCTGGAGGCTGAGGAAGAGAGGCCCAGGCTGGAGAGAATGATTTTTATTTTAGGAATCTCGATGAAGTGATTTTGATTCTGGGAACCAGCTGAAACTTCTGCTGAAGACTTCCGAGGGCCAGGCAGAGCTGCTGAGGAGCTACCAGAGGAAGCATGACTGTGGTGTTGCTACTTTGTCTGTCTGTGGCTTTGTTAAGCCTTGACTTCCCATCAACAGAAACTGTGAAGGATTTGGGGTGGAATGGACACTGTGAGCTCCAATGTAGAGCAGGAACTGCATGGAGAGCTGGACAAGGAACTGGAATCTGTCTGCCTTTGAACTCAGGTGGCAGTTGGTTAGATTTAGGCAGAAGCTGGGACCATGTAAGAGAAACCATGGGAGCTGAAAGCCTGCCCCATGTCCAGATGAAAAGACCTCTCCATGGGTACTGAGTAGTGACTGAAATTGTAATTTACTAGTGACCTAGGGGTGGATGGCTTGTGTATTTCCCACTACCCCTTAAGAGGATACTGAATAGTGACTGATGATTGAATAGTGACAGATTTGTAACTTGGTGTGCCCCATGGGTGGAGGACTTTGACCTTTTGTACTTTATGATTGAATGATTGAGTTACTAAGTGATTGATTGACTAAATTTTTGTTCAAAACTATGTGACCACTTTGGTGAAAACTATGTGGCCATTTTAGTGATGTCATTGTGAATACTGAATTTTGTTTTTCTGTGATAAGTTGTAACATTGTGAATGCTATACCTTTATTTTCTGTGAATGCTTTGCTCTGATTTGTTATTGAATAGAGTATTCACTATACTATGTAATCAGAATCTTGAAAGCTATTCACAGCAGCCATCCTCTGGAAAGCTGCTTGTGCTTGGCTGTACACTGATACAGCAGCATGGCAGTGATTTATGCCACAGCAGAGTTAAAGAAACTGAAGAACAGAGGCACCTACATTAGAAAAAAGTGTGTGGCTATGTAGTATTCCATTAAGCCTGAGGGGAAAGGCACAGCATTCACCTAGGATCAATTCTATCCCCACCAAAAGTCACTTAGGGCAGAGATTGAGGTAAGTGAAATAGTAAAGTGTGAAAGGAGGCTGAGATATATTTGAGGTCCAGACACCAGGGAAACTGGAATGTGGGGGAAGGAATCAAAGGGGAATGAGTCAAAAAGTGAGCAATAGGGAAAAATAGCAAGGAAAAGATAACAATTAACAAAGATTTCAAGAGGTAGAAAATTCAGTTAAATATTAATGTAAGCACATAAATCAAGAGTAAAGATATTAGAGAGAGAAATATTACCTCCAAGTCATTTAAAATACCCTAATTATCCTTGAATAAATATAAAGGAAAGGAAAAGGAAAATAGAAGTCTTACTGGTATACAATTGTGGTTTCCAAAGTGGGGCTAGAGTCAATGAAGAGCCATAGAATGACACTAAGGGGACCATGACTTAATCCCAAGGATTTGTGAACAACTAGTTACAAAGTAGGAAAATGGGAGATGTCTCATTCTGCATGCATGCACACATACATGCACACACACACACGTTTTTTTCTGTGAGAAAGAGTGAATAGTACAAGATATGCAGGCATGATTGGGTTGCAATAACATTGTCTGTCCCCTCCAATTCACCATTCTTCCATACTGTTTGCTATTCCTCTCAATGGCACTATCATCCTTCTAGTGTTTCAGATACTCAACTTCCTTTTTATCCTGTGCATTCAACTGAAACTGCTCTTTTCAAAATTAATAATTATCTTCTCCTGCCAAACCAAATGGTCTCTTCTTAATCATCACCTTTCTTGACCTCTCTGGAGCATATGACACTTTTGATCAGTCAATAAACATTTATTAAACATCTACTATGTTCCAGGCACTGTGCTAAATGCTGGGGATGTAAATATGAAAAAGAAAAGAAAAAAACTCAGTCCCTATCATCAAAAAGCTTACAATATAATGGAGTAAGATAAACATAAAAGGAAATTGAAAAGTTGGGGTGGAGGAGGAGGAAAATGTATCCAGTAAGGGGTCATGGTAGGGAAGCCAGTCAGAGAAGTTCCAAAGTAATACAGACAGATGAGAAATGAGATATTTGAGCTGAGCTCTTTTCTTAAATTGAAGTTTGTTTTTTATAGCCTCACCCTCCAATTAAGGAAGCAGAGAGCTGTTGTTGTTGTTTGTCCTTCATTCTTGAAGAGGACCATGACTTCACGGAGATGATGCCATGACATGCAAGTGTTTGGATTTAAATGAGGGAGGGCTGTGCAAAGTTACCAACCTCACTTTCTCCTTTGGAGCCAGTGAAAAGACATAGATAAGGACAACTGGAGATGGCCCCCAATGCAGAGGGAAGCCTTAGCCTTTTTAAGGTAAGGTCTTTCCTTTGGTCTCAATTTGACTGAGGCAACACCCATTCAATGATTAAGGCTAGGTAAGAAGTGAGGCAGAGAATGGCCTCTTTTACCTAATTAAACAAATTCTTGGATTGAGGTTTGATTTTTATAGCCTCATCCTCCAATTAAGGAATCAAAAAGAAGTGTTGAGGTAAAGTACCACAGTTGGTAATATCTTATAGAATGATGAAGTTATTCCAATAATGAGCTTCCTGGGGCATGGTAGAGAAATCAGCCAGAAAGTAGAATAAAACAGAATATCCAGTGACAAACGATCACATTCTTCTAGATTCTCTCTCTACCTGTGTCTGTGTCTGTGTTTGTCTCTCTGTCTCTCTCTGACACTGCTGCTTTCTCTTGGTTCTCCTCCCAGTTCTTTTATTGCTCTTTCTTAGGTTCCTAACTGGTCACTCTTCTCTCTAACATTTCACACTAGTGACTCTTGGTGATCTCGCAATTCACTAAAACCCTCAGATCTTTTTCAGACATAATACTATTTGATCATATCTCCTCCATCTTTGACTTATAAACTTTTTTTAGCCCAAGTGTAAGTTCTTTCTTTACCTTTAACAAATTTTATAAAATTTTATCCACCATTCTAACCTCTTGAGAGACTTTTAGAATCTGACATTGTCACAAAGTATATTAGTTATCCTTCCTTCTGCCCTCCCTTTTGTGTCATCTGGAAATTTGATGAGCGTGTTCTCTTTGCTTTTTGTTTGTTTGTTTGTTTTGCTTTTTGGAGGGCAATTGGGGTTAAGTGACTTGCCCAAGATCACACAGCTAGTTAAGTGTTAAGTGTCTGAGGCTGGTTTGAAGTCAGGTCCTCCTGACTCCAGGGCTGGTGCTCCCCACCTACCCTCCCCCTCTCTTTGTTTTTAACCAAATATTGATAAAAATGTTAATAGCACAAGGCCAAGGACAGATCCCTGAGTACTCCACTAGAGACTTCCTTCCATGTTGACACCAGCCCATTAATGAATACTGTTTGCATCCACTCATTTAACTACCTCCAAATCTATCTAACTGTACTGTTATATCATTTTAATAATACATTCTAGGACTTTTCCAGGAATTGAAGCCAAGCTCACACATCTACATTTTGCCAATTCTACCCTCAGTTTCAAAAACTAGGATAATATTTACCAATTTCCAGTCCTGCTGCCCTTTTCTTATTAACCATGTTCTTTCAAAGATCTCTTACAATGAATCAACAGTCACATCTGCCAGCTCTTGCAGTACCCACAGGATTTTGGGGGAGGCACAAATGAGATCAAAGAAATCAAGTGTGTTTCAGACTTTAAAATGGTATGTAAGTGTTGATGAGGATCATCTAGCTTGTCCTGGCCAAGGGACTTGAACTCATCAAGGGCAGCTAAATGTTCCCTTACCCTATCCTCACATATCTTGTGTTTTAACCTCATTTTAGTCATTTTTTTCTATCTTCTTCAGTCTAAAGATCATTCAGCTTTTCAAAAAAAAGAGGAGCAAAGTAATATTGAATCAGTTCTATCTTCTCCATCATCCAATTATTCCAGCTATGTTCATATGCCTCCTTTGATCCTTCTCTCTATCTATATAAACATAGAGAGAAGTATATATGTATACATCTATATCTATCTATAGACATGTATATAGATATGCATATACAGATATTCATATAAACTGATATATGTAGAATTATCTATAGAAAGTATGTATGTGTGTATATATATATACATATAGACACACACACATATATATATGTGTGTACATCCACATATATTCTAATCTCCAAAATAGTTTCCTCCAAATAAATAGATTTCTGTGGTGCTAGAAGTACTAACAGGGTAGAACTATGTTAACCCCTTAGTTGTATCATACATATGATTAAGTCCCCAACTCCTCTAACTCCTGACAACTTTGAGTCTGGTTGGTTACCCTCATTATGGGTCTGTGACTGCTGCACATGCTATGGCTTCTTGGAGCCACAGTTGAGAGTTGGGTGGAAGGTAGACACCACAGCTATATGAACAGCCGTGAAAAGATCTCAATAAGCTCTCATGCCAGAGATGCTAGTCCTCCTCCTGAATACTCCATGTACTCCAAGCATGTGAAGACCCCCCGGCAAAATGAATGGATTGGAATAATTTGTACCAACGACCATGCACCAAGGTGGCTAAAGCAAATGCTTAGTCAGGCACTGAAGACACCAAAGTCATCTATTGCATCCTGGGTCATCATCAGTTTTGTTTTGTTCTGCCATTTGATTTCAATGACTCAGGAAGATGATGACTTTGTGCAACTCTGCCTCACTTAAATCTAATTCATGGGTAAGTCAAGACATCACCCATGGTGTCATTATTCCTCTTTGAAAACAAAGGATGAACAACAGCAACAATATATGATTCAGTACCAGGAATCTACACGGTCCTCTATACTATCCCAAGTAGCTAAATGTCGCAACAATCTACTCTGTAAGTGGTTCATGAAACACTAAGTACTTATTTCCTTTCTCATGTTACCAGCCATCATAGTTTTAGTAGATACAACTAAGTATCAGACATCCTGCATCATTTGGCTAGTGATCACATATGGAACCAGCTTTTCCTTGAACTGGGAAGAAGACTTTGAAATAGAGCTATTGTTGCCACTTTCCTTGTTCCCATGTGTGAGAGGGACTCATTTTTGTGTATTGCCAGAATCAATTACTTAACAGGCATTTAATATGCTCTAGATTTTGTACTAAGTTCTGGATATGAAAAAAAGGTGAAAACAGTCCCTACCATCAAGGCATGTACATTCCAAAGAAGAGAGCATTTATATAAGTAAGTATATTCAAGCTACATATGGAGTAGATGTAACCTTGCAGAGGAAAGCTCTCCATTTTATTTTTGGGGTAACATGAATGTTATTTCTGTTTATATCTACTGGTCTTCCCTGTTTTGAAGGGAGTGAAAATTAGTTTGCCAATTGTAAATTAATCCCAGATTCAATTCCTCCAACAGAAAGTTCCCTTTGTTGCATTGTATAGCTTGGGATATTACCCCCATGTTATTACCTAATTGTTGGCAAACTATATACTTCTAATTACGTTACCCAAATGTATTGTTTGAATTAATTCTATGTTCTCTTTGCCTTCCCTTTTAAACAAACCTTAGCAATACACTCAATGTCTAGAGCATTTGGAGATGAGAGATAGGATGCAAAAGAGGTGCTAGATAGGCACCCAGGTGTGAGAACCACAGCAGACAAAGGTGGTAAAGGTCATTAGGGACTGGGTACAAGTGGATTCTTGAGCCCTAGGGGGCAAGCAAGCTAAGGGAACAAGGAGACCTCAAGTTGCCATTCAATGATCAGGGGAGGTTTAGAGAGAATCAAAGGAAGAGCTCCCTTTGATCAGTTCAGAAGAGCTAATGTCCTTGAGAAGCTAACAAGTCGGAAAAGTCTGTCTCAAGGCTATATCTTTCACAACAGGGAAGTGAGCTTTCTTGAGGATGATGCCTTCCTGAGAGCCTGTGCCTGAGTGGTGCTATATAAGAGGAGAGAAGGAGCCGTATTAGAGAGATTTTGCAAAGGTGAAATCTATAGGTCTTGGCAATAGCTTAAATATGGAAAGTGAGAGATAGTGAGGACACCTAGATTGCAAACCTGAGGGACTGGGAGGATTGTGTTGCTTTTTAAAGTAATAGGGAATTCTGAAGTGAGGGACAGTTTAAGGGGAACTATAATGAGCTCAATTTGGGACATTGAGTTTAAGCTATCTACTGGCCATCCAATTTGAGATCTCTGAAAGGCAGTTAGAGAATTAGAAGTCACCAACGAGGTTGGGGCAAGGTAGGTAGATTTGAGAATCTGAAGTATAGAGATGGTCATTCAATCCATGGGAGCTGATGAGATCACCACATAAAGTAATATAGAGAGAAGAGAAGTGGGCCTAGGACAAAACCCAAGGGATACCTATGGTTTGAGGGAATGATCTGGAGGAGGGTCCAGCAAAGGAAACTGCAAAGGACCAGTGAGATAGAGAGAACCAGGAGAGAATGGTCCCAAAGACCTAGAGAAAAGACAGTATCAAGGAGGAGAGGGTGATCAACAGTGTCAAAGCTGCAGGGAGCTTGAGGAGAAAAGATTGAGAAAAGTCACTTCATAGACATTGAAGTTTATTGTGAGTTGTGAGAAAAGAGCTTGGTAAATACTGTATAACTATGAATGAGGACTATTTCCTTTGAGCCTTACAATATCCCTGTTGGCCAGGAATTAGGCCCGGTATAATGTGGCAGCTAAAAATGCTAATTCAATCTTAGGTGACAGTAAGAGAGAGACCAGGGCCAGATATCTCTCTCTTCTGTCCTGAACAAACAGACCACATCTGGAGGACTGTGCCCAGTTCTGGGCATTGTGTTTGAGGAAGGATACTGATAAATCAGAGTATCCAGAGGAAGATAACTAGGGTTGTGGAGGGCCTAAGAGCATGTCATATAGGGTTGGTCCAAGGGACTGGGATTGTTTACCTGGAGAAATGGGTACTTAAGGGAAGACATAATAGTTTCATGCATTTGATGGAATGTTATGAGGAAAATGAATTAGAATATATGTTTTGCATGACTTCATTTGTATAATCTGTGTCTTATTGCTTGCCTTCTCAAGGGACAGGAGAAGGGTGGGAAGGGATGAATTTGGAACTCAAATTTAAAAAAATTAATGTTAAAAATTTTAATGTAACTGGGAAGTATTTAATGAAATAAATAGAAATATGTTTTAAAAAAAGAAAATTAATTAGATTCATTTGGCTTGGCTCCCAAAGGAAGAACCTGAAGCAATTGGTAAAAGTTGAGAAAAGACAGATTTAGACTTGATACAAGAGAAGATGTCCTAACAATTTGAATTCTCTAAAACCAGTAGTAGCTGATGTGGGGGATAAATAGTTTTCCCCTCACTAGAGGCCTTGAATCAAGGAGTGCATTTCAATAGTCAATGGAAAGAACCATAGGAACCAAATCCTTTGCTGCTGTTACTTTTCCCACAATTTTTAAAACAGTTTTATTTAAAGTTTTGAGTTTCAAATTCTATCCTTCCCTTTCCCACCCCTCCCTGAAGCAGTAAGCAATCAGATATAGGTTATACACATGCAATTATGTAAAATATTTCCATATTAGTCATTTTGTACAAGAAGATTCGAATAAAAGAAAAAATTAAAATTAAAAATAGCATGTTTCAGTCTATATTCAATCAACCTCAGTCCTTTCTCTATTATGCTTTATCTTTAGTCCTTTGGGATTGTCTTGGATCCTTGTAGAGCTGAGAAGTTCTAAGTCATTCATAATTCTTCATTCAAACAGTATTGCTGTTACTATGCACAATGTCCTGCTGGTTCTGTTTACTTCATTATGCATCAGTTCATGTAAGTCTTTCCAGGTTTTTCTGAAATCATCATTTTTCTGAAATTGTCATTTCTTATATCATAATAATATTCCATTACAATTGTATACCATAGCTTGTTCAGCCATTCCCCCGATTGATGGACATCCCCTCAATTTCTAACTCTTTACCATAAAAAAGAGCTGCTATAAATATTTTTGTGCAAATGGTCCTTTTCTCTTTTTTTGGATGCCTTTGGGATATAGACCCTAGCAGTGGAATTACTGGATCAAAGAGTATGCATAGATTTATAGCTGCTCAGGCATAGTTCCAGAATGGTTGGATTATTTTGCAACTCTACCAACAGTGCATTAGTGTCCCAGTTTTCCCATATGCCCTCCAATATCCAACATTATCCTTTTTTGTCACATCAGTCACTCTGATAGGTATAAGGTGGTACCTCGGAGTTGTTTTAATTTGCATTTCTCTGATCAATAGTGATTTAGAGCATTTTTTCATATGACTCTAGGTAGCTTTGATTTGTCTGAATACTGCCTGTTCATATACTCTAGTGGCCACCTTTTAAAAAAAAAAATTAAGATGAATAGGTTTGGACTTACAAATCTTTTCTACCAGCTAGAAGAAAAATTAGGAGTTAGCAGGAGAGTGATAAATACTGCCTGTAAGTTCCACTAGCCTAACATAGGAAGTAGAAATTTCATGTCTTTAGAAGGGCTAATATGACCATTTTGTTTTACCTGGGTATTAAAATAAGATCTTGAGGTACAGCCCTAGGTTATTTGAGTCTCGGGGTAAATTTCTGAAAGGGGACCTGTTGTCTATTTTATATCCTTCAATATTATTTCTCAGCTGGAATGACTTTCTTATCACATATCTTATGTTTCAATTCCCTGCTGAGACCCATGATGGCTTTCATCACGAGAAGGGAAGTATCTATTGTTTCCTGAACAGGACAGACTATTGGAGTATTTGGCCACTTGGGAGAGTATAGAGGACTGCAGAGTTCCCTACTACTGAGTCATGCACATGACATAACTAAGGGCTTGGGATATAAGCTCCTAGCCAGAGTAATTCAATTGCTTGGAAAACTAGATTTGAGTGGAGAGAGAGAGAGAGAGAGAGAGAGAGAGAGAGAGAGAGAGAGAGAGAAGGAATGATGCAGAAACGAAGAGGATTAAAGAAGGAACCCCAACAAGGGCCGGATGGAATGATAATGAACAATAGAAGACATTTGTTTGATTTTTAAGGGATGACCTTTGGCATGGAAAGGACAAAAACAGAACTATAGTTTGAATCTTCCTTGTATAGAAGGAAGTGAACCTGAGAAGATGAAGTGGCTGAGCCAATTAATGGTATAGGTATATTCAAGGAAATAAAAGTCCAAGAAGCTTAGCTGAGATTAGGATTATAGCAGCTTCTCAGGACAAAGGTAAGCATCCCCCATTATGGTGTAGGTGGGAGACAGTGGAGATGTCCAGCCTGAGGTGTGCTAGGCCACAAGAGTATGGACGCCATGATAATACATCAGCCAGTTTTATTTAAATGCTGCCTCTACCTCTCCAAGACTGGACAATGGGTAATTTGTCACTCAGTCCCAATCAATTCCCATACTGGTCTCGAGTCCAATGGATGAGGCAGCATGGTTGTGTATCACACAGGCCCTAAGCCTATTTTAAAGGGGAAGTCATTCTGTAAGACAAAGTTAATAGCTAGGAGAGCTAAACAGACAGATTTTTCACTATTCCCTCTGGGCACAAGAACTGCAAAAAGTTTTTGTTGTAGTTTTGTCATTTTATAGTACTGGGAGAAAAAAGATCAAAGAAGTGACAGGACTTTTGTTTGGGGTGGACTGGGCAATCACCAATAATAAAGAGAGTACCTCAATTCTCAGTTTTCTCTGAGGAAAATGAACTTTACACTGGAAGTGACAGGGAAAAAATGACTAATAGGGCTTGATACTCAAGTAGTTGGTAAGGAACACCTATGTGCCCTTGATGAATTCAAGTCATATGGCTCACATGAACCAGGACCACGGGGTCCTGGAAGGAACTGGCAGATACCACAATCAGATATCACAGCTCTCAGTTATATCTGAAAGGTCATGGAAAATGAAAGAGACACAAGACTGGAGGAGGGCAAATAATGTCTCAATTTATTTAAAAAAAAGAAAAAAAAAGAGGAAAGAGAACAATCTACAAACTGTAGGGCAGTGAGCTTGACTTGGGTTCCTCATTACATCCCAGGAGAGATCATTAAAGAGAAGATTGGCAAACATCTAGAAAAGAAGTAGAGATTAGAAAGTGCTGGCTGGCACAGTTT
This sequence comes from Petaurus breviceps papuanus, assembly GCF_028583685.1. Taxonomy (NCBI): domain Eukaryota; kingdom Metazoa; phylum Chordata; class Mammalia; order Diprotodontia; family Petauridae; genus Petaurus; species Petaurus breviceps. Next base: position 16,613,788 of record NW_027185712.1, on the reverse strand, counting down.
CAAGTACAGGTCACGACAGATTGGCCTCATTTCCATTTTTCAAATCACTAAACAAGTGAGGAGAATTCCAGGAATATGGTTTACCTAGATTTTAGTGAAGCTTTTCATCAAGTATCTCATAATATTCTGGTGGGGAAAATGGGAGAGATCTGGTCTGGATGGTCATATAATCAGATACATTCACAACTGGTTGCATGAAACAGAGTAGTTGTTCAATGTCAATGTTCAATGTTCAATGTCAACATGGCAGGTTGTCAACAGTGGAACACCCAAGGGATCTGTGCTTGGCTCTCTTTAACATTTTAAATGACTTAGACACCTGAAGTATGGATGCTATGTTCAGCAAATGTGAAGATGACACAAGGGTGGGGGGATCAGTAGCACACTGGAGGACAAAGTCAGGATCCAAAAGGATCTCAAAATTGGTAAAATGCAATAGGGATAAATGTAGTCTTGCACTTGTATATAAAAAAAAAAAAACTTCCTAAGACGAAGGAGGCATGGACAGATAGTTGTTCTGAAAGAAATCTGAGAGTTTTAATAGACTACAAGCTCAGTGTGAGTCAGCAATGTGCCACAGCAGTCAAAAATGCTCCTGCGACCTTGGGCTCCAGTAAGAGGAGCATTGCTTCCAGGAGCAGGTAGGTGATAAGTCCTGCTGTACCCTATCTTCATCAGACTTTATCTGAAGTACTATGTTCAGTTCTAGGTATCATGGTTCAAGATGTTGACAAATTGAAGAGTATCTAGAGGAAGGCAACCAAGAGGTGAAAGGCCTTGAGTCCATGATATATGAAGATAGGGTAAAAAAATCTGGGCATGTCTGGCCTGAAGAAAAAATGCATCTGAGGCATGATAGCTGTCTTTAAGTATGTGGAGAGCCTTCATGTGGAAAAAGGGGCAGCCTTTTGTTTAGGCCTCAGAGAGCAGAGCCAGGAATAATAGGTACAAATTATAAAGAGGGACATTTAGGGCTTGATGTCAGGGAAAACCTCCTAACAATTCAAGGGGTCCAAAAGTGGAATGGGTTGTCTTAAGAGGTGGTGTCTTCTCCTTGGAAATCTTCAAACAGGGACTGAAGAATGACTTTCTGGGTATATTTTAGTAGGGAGTCTTCTTTTCACATAGGAGTTGTGGACTAGATGGCTGCTGAGTCCCAACTCTCAAATTCTGTGAAATGAATCTGAGGGAATGTTCCAGTTGTAGAGAAACAGTATAAGCTTGAATGTGCAACTATAAGAGTAAGAATATAAGAAAAAAATGGGGATATGTCTCAGGCCCCTAATTGCAGAAAGATAAGAATATCCCAATATCTACGATTTTTACTTACCTCTTCCTTAAAGAACCTCAAGAAATAAATTTTTTTCTTGCTTCTGAAGGGAAACTGAGGCTCTTTCTTTTGGACTCTTGTGGTGAATCGCCATAGCATAGTATCCTGGGCATATGCCCCAAAGCCACCCTAAAGCTTCAGCACTCCACTGGAGGTAGACCTTACTCATTGCGCCCATCTCAATTTCAAAGGATTGAGTTCATCTGACCAGTTCATCAACTAGGCACCAGCATGGACATACAAGTGGAAGTCATGACAACAGATGAACCCTCTAAAAGAGAGTCTTAGAGAGAAAAAAGATCAAAGGTCTAGAGACCAAACTTCTCTATTTTCTAGGTAAAATAGTCCTAATCCCTTTAGACCAGGGGTTTTGTGTGTCATGGTCCCTTCTGGAAGACTCTTTGGAAGGTGATGTCTATGGACTTCTTCTCAGAATAATATCTGAAGATGCATAAAGTACATAGGATTATAAAGGAAACATATTATATTGAAAGACCAATTATATTAGAAAAGTTTAAAATGAAGTTCACAGACCTCAGATCCCTACTAAACTGCTTTGGACATTTCTTTCATTCCTAGTTTTTAGTTCTTTAATCATCTTTAAAGGTTCTATGCTAGACCAGTGGTATCAAACTCAAATAAAAATCGTCCAGATCCAGTGCAGGCTGCCTATGGACTTAGGGTTTAAAGCATTATGTTAATCTACATTTTATTGTATTCTTATGTACTTTATTAAATATTTCTCAATTACATTTTAATCTGGTTCAGGCTGCACTTGGGGGTGTTCTGGGGAGTGGCTGGCAGGCTGCAGCTGCATACTTGACATCTCTGTTGGAGGCCATCTCAAAGTTTTCTACATTCCCATCAAAGTAGAGGAACTGGAAGACAGTGTTCTCAAGAGAAAATACTGAAAGAGTATCCAGTCCCAAGAGCAATGAAAACTTTTTCGTTTCTACATGACTCATTTAAACATTATACAAAATGCAATGACTAAAACAATGGAAATTAAAAGATCATTAAAGGGAAGTTAAGCTCTGAGCAAGTGTTGAGGAAACATGTTTTCCTCACCATCCTGGTGGGGCTGGGAGCCTGTGAAGGAAGAATATCTGATACATTGTCAGCTGTGGTCATTGTGTGTCAATGTGTTTGCTTACCAGGTTTTCTTTGTTAAAATAAAGGTTTCAATAGGGGGAAGGAGGAAGGAGAGACAACATACAAAAATGACTGCTATAAAACAAAAGGCATTAATAACATTTATTTTTAATTATATAGAGAATGTTATGATGTTATATAGGAAAACTAGCAAGTATTGGGGGGCAAAAATTCAAAGAAATGCTTGGGCTGAACCAACTACTGAAATAAATAAAAAGTGGTATTTTATTACATTTTCCTTGTCAAATATTTGGGGCAACCCCAAAATGTGCTAGTATTTAATTTAGCTGAAAATGTCAAACTTCTAAAAAAGCAAATAAAGAAAAATCTTAAATTATATTAAAAACCAAACATTCTTTCCAAGGCACAATACTGGCATTTTCAGATTGACAACAATATGAATGTTTCCTGGAAACAAAATCTTGAGTCCAAAGTCTGCCTTTGAAAAAGTTCCATACTTCCTCTCAGAGATTTCACCAGACTTAGGGAACTATGCTTGTGGCCTTTCGCAAGGCCAGGTAGCCTGTAATTACATCTGAAGGGAGCATCCGAATGTAAGCAAATTCTTCAATCGTGCTGAATCTTAACTTGCTCTGTGGATCTGTATAGTTTGCCTGGAAAAGGAACATTAATGATGAATATAAATCAAAGAAATATCTATATTAAAAAGTTAAAAATGCAAATTATCTTTAAAGAAATTATTTTAAAAGTTGAATGTATATACAGAAATGTTTTATGTTGCCAATGAAAAAGAACTAAATTGTTTGCTTAGGTAGAGATTCATTAATCCACCCAAGTCTAGTTTCTGAATGTTTATTCAGGGCCTTGCAAGGAAGAAACTACAAACAGGCTTCCAGCAGGGTTTCTCATTAATAGAGTAAGAAGCCATTATGACTAAGATCTTTATTCCCCATCCATATACATCATATCCCTCCTCTCTGATTTTGCTTTGCTATCTGCAAGACTGATATACATTTCCCATCTAGCTCACGAGAAGCTTCTGAAGATTTCAAGATAAAGCATGTCATCCAGAATCCACGTCAGAAAAAAAAAAAAAATACAAAAGGTTTTCAAATTTAATTTAGCTGACAAAGGAATAATCAAGCTGAAGTTAAAAGTCTATTCTTCTGCTCCTGAGAATTTCCCTCAAACTGCTTAAATTATTTGGCTCTTCTGTGTCACTATATCCTATTTGGAAAATGGGGCAGCAATAAAAAATACCAAACTTATCATATTGCTTTGCTAAAAACAAACTACTCCATAAACATTTCATATGAAAAAATGTCAGTTTAAAGTTTTGTTGGATCTAGGTGTCTTCTTTCACCATTCTCTAATATCCTTTAATGAAACTGGTATTAAACAGAGCTTAAGTGGAGAAATACTAACTACTCTCTATTGAAGGTAATTAGTTGGTATGTTATAGATTCACTAGCTAATTAGTGATTTTTCCCAAAATGTTAGGAACCAATATGTGGACATAGACTTTGTATCTGACAATTCTATTTTGAATGCATGTGTTTCTAACTCTTGGCTCCAGACATGCTGCTGTTTCACTTGTGACAGCATATCAGGTTTGGACAGTTATATGATCATTAATAATTAAGACAATGGCTGCTGGTAAAAGAGCTGAATTAGTAAGACACCATTCACTGGAATATTGGACAATTCTACAAGCCCAATTTCTATCCATGTGTCAAGGTACAGTGTAACTGTCATCTCTTCTATTGTTTTCTATATCCCCTGGCCTTTTTTGAATTAACAGAGCATTTCATCCATTTTATGATGCATTTTCACACATATCTTGTATTATAATGATTGGCATACATACTGTCTCCTCTACTAGTCTATAAGCTTCATGAGGCCAGGAACTGTGTCTTTCTCCTTCTAACTCCCAAAGCGCTTATTAATAAACATTTGTTGAAATGAACATAGACTCCCTAGCTTAAATGTTAATGAGAAAGATTTCAACCACCATTTCATTAGGATAACCTAGGGTTTAGGGTTTAGCCTAAAGGAAGAACTCCCTTCTGAGTATGCTCTACCAGGGTACTAAAACTCTGATATATCTTGTCACTTTTAAATATATAAGATATTTTTGTAAAGTATTCTGCTTTCTGGAGGCAACTATAAGAATAACAGGAATAATAAGTAATTAGTTCTAAAGTTCTAACAAACATTTTTATAAGTAAAATCAGGGTCGGAGAGATATATTATCACATATGAAGCTTATGCATGTATTTTGGTCAGTTCCTATGGAAACAGGACTCCTATATTTTGATGCGAGACATAAAATTTAAAGCATGTGAATAATTTTTATTCACACAACAAATTGGATTACTTCATTTTCTTTGATAATAGTAAAGGGTTAAAAAGTCAAATTTCAAAAAGATCTGGAAAGGAGCCTTCCAAATAATCTAGGCTAATCTCTTCCTTTTACAGATGAGAACACCACAGCCCAGAAAGATTATGTGACTTGCCTGAGGGCAGGGCTAACTGGTGGCAGATAAAGGATTAAAACCTGGATCTCCTGCCTTCCAGACCAGTGTTGTTCTCACCACATATTATTTGCCATCTCTCATTAGGGAACTTAAATATCCAAATCACAAACATTCAAAGGATAACGATTTTTTTTACAACTTCAACAGTAACATGCATGCATTTCAAAAATAATTGGTCCAAACAAAAACAAAAACAACAAAAAAGGTAGCACAGCGAGTAAGAGCACCGGTTCCAGTGTTGGGACGACCTGGAGATCAGATCCCGGCTCAGACGCTCAGCACCACACCCAGAAATAACTGGCCTTGTAACCTTGAGCAAGTCACTTAACCCCGATTGCTTAAAAAAAAAAAAAATTGGTCCAGGTTTTTCCTTCTATGTTTATTTAGTCTTCTGCCTAACCAAAATGCTAGTTAAAAAAAGGGATTTAATACTCTCTTAATACAAGTCAGATAATGGCCTGAATGAGCAATGCCAGTGCAATAATGTACTTGTTTTCCTACTAAGAAAATGATTTTTAAAAAGTCACCAAGATACACAGTTTTACAAAAGTTATGTGAAAAAACGACAACACTGTTCCTAAATTACTAAAGTTAAAACATAATTCTTTTCTGTTGACAAGCGGTAATCTACGAAAGTGGAAAGTGACACATACTCCTATAGATGAGGAAACTGAGGCCAGTTTGGTTAAGTGATTTTCCTCAGATTCCTGGTGCCCACAGCTACAAGTGTCTTCACCTCTAAGGTGACCTTCCATCTACTCTCTCTGTAGCTGGTATACATTTATTTATGTGCCCATTCTCTTTCCCATTAGAATGTAAGCTCCTTGAGGACAGGCACTAGTTGTTGGGTTTTGGGGGTTTTTTTTGGTAATTCAAGCACTTGGCATAGTGTCTGGTGCACTGGCAAGTACTTAGTAAACACTTACTGACTAAAAAAAAGTTTTAATTAATGCTTTCAAGCTTAATTATTTTTAGGTAATGTAGTTTGTGGGGCATTTACATGCTTGCTGAGATAAATCCCCCATGTCAAAATAAAATATATCAAAACAAAAGACAAATGGGAGCTATCTCACTGAATATAACGTACAGGAAAGTCTGATGATCTTTGGGAGAGGCTACCCTCTCTACTGATATCCACCCCTCTGGATAACGCCCCACAGAATCATAAATCTTAGAACTGAAAAGCACCCACAAGATGATCTGGCTCAGGCTCTTGTCTTCATGTGGGTAAGTTATTCTTACTCCCATTTTACAGCTGAAGCAATGGAAACCCAAAGTCATTAACTGACTTGTCCAGAGTCACACAGGAAATTAGTTAAAGGGCTGAGACAAGTGCCCAGGTCTCAAAGAGTAACAGATTTAAAGCCAGGTCATTTAGCTCATCCCCTTTATTTTACAGAAGAGGAAACTGAGGCTCAGAGGGGTTTTAAGTGCCTTTCCCACAGTCTCCCAGATATGTGTCTGAGGAAGGACTCAAAACCTGGCCTTCTGACAAGTCCTGTGCTCCCTTCACTCCACTTCCTGGCCCCACAATGATTTGTCCAAGGATACACAGCTGGCTGGTTAGTGAAGAGGGTACTCACACAGGTTTCCTGTGTCTAACAGCAGTGCTCTTTGCAGTCTATTGGGCTGCCTTCCACAGTTAGGGCAATCTTATAAATGTGTGGTTTGTCACAAAAAAAGCCTTAGGTGTAAATGGTTCGGTTTTCCATCTATCTTTAATATTTTAAAGATCTGTGATATCAATTGTGTGACTATACCCCTCCAAAGATGCAAAAAACAATGCTGCCTATGCCTGAGTAGGCTGTTTAATGAATTGCTGTGGCTGAAAAAAATTCATCACCTAGTTAGTGGTCAGTCTTCTCGATGACCAGGCTCTCTAAATTTAGCTTGGCTGGTCCTCATCATGAAGGCTGGACACAAAGCCTTTCCAGATCTGCTTCTAGGGGACAGTCTTCAAAAGCTGAGCCTTGCCCCCTCTCGATGGTGAGGCACTGAAGCAGAACACCACCACCAGAAAACCTACTCAAAGGAAATGTCCTCCCAGCAAAGTCAACAATATCATTCCCACACATGAAGGATGGACTGTCCAAGCAGATATTTATCAGGGAATTTTGCCAATTTTAGATATAGATAACAATTAATACTTACAACAAGTCCTGAAATATCAGAATACTTCCTGGCTGGTTTAAAGGAAGGAGGAGCATCTATACTGAAGTCTAAAAGGGGGGAGAAAAGACATAAGCACTTTTCAAACTAACAAGACTCATAAAATTTAGTTAAATTATTACATACTTATAGGACTCTCCAGGGACTAAGAAAAATGTGAAGGAAGCACAGCCATGAAATTTCTTCAGTTATTAGGCACTGATTCACTAAGGGCCACATCCAAGACGGGTTCTGCTCCTCCACACTGCTCTGCTATATTCCTACAAAACTACTATAACCAGGAGATGAAAAAGATCTGCTACTCTCATTCTCTCTAGTTAAAACTATAAGTTCAAAGTAATAAATTTTTTCAAATGAAAGAATCTATCAGTCTTTGGGATGTTTTAAAACATTAGAATGTTTGACAGCACTACAAATCAACATTCAGTGACTGGATGTTTTCATTTTCATTGGGCTACCCAGTGTCTTATAGGCAGCTTCAGCTTAGTTTGTTGGAAGAAATGCCCTAGCAGAGAGCCAGAGATAGATAAAGTATATATAAGTTTATCATTTATACTGTATTTCCAAAAGCGGTAGAAGAGTCCCATAATACATCTTATTACTTAGACTTAAACATAATAGAGCTTAAGTCATGTCTCCAGGACAAATCCATTACGTGTAGTCTATGCCTGACATAATATAGTTAGTTATTCTACAACGTAGGAGTCAATCTATGCTCCAAAATATCCATTAAAGTAGGGTTCCACTCTATTTTGGAACAAAATAGAAGAGCAAAATATATTTTTAAAATAAGCTCACGTAATATAGAGCTACATTATGTCAGCACATACCAGCCTAGGCTGTAATGAAATGTTAAGTCTGACAAAAAATAAAACAAAAACTAGAACTACAAAGTCAGAAGAGACCTTGGAAGTTATCTACTTTAACCCTCACTCTGAGCATGAATCCCCAACAAGGCATCCTTCTTCCACTTAACGACTTCTAGTGACAGAGAACTCACTAGCCACTATATAAAGAACAGGTAGTGAGTGGTCTCTGTAATCAGTTATCTGGGGACCAAAAACAACTATGTATAAATGTAGGTATATGTTTAGCTGGCACAATATAGTGCTTTAAGTTTTACCAAACACTTTACATACATTATAGTTCCATGTGAAGACACACATATAGGCCACTACTGTAAAATACTTAGAGATATGTTTGCCAGTTGCACTGTTTTAAAAATGGAAAGTGTTTATCAATGATGGTGCAGATACACACAAAAAATTTAGGTTTGTTTTAAGACAGTTACTTATGGATATATTATTTATAAACACATGCAAAGTATCTAAACCACATACAGCTCGGATCGTTGAGTTGCCATGGCAATGCCCTTTCAGAAGCAAGAATTTGTTTCAGGTTCTTCCAGGTCCTGTTTTTCTTGCCTGCCACTGCTCCCCCAATGCCCGAGTGCTGGAATGACAAGCATGGTGTTAGAAGTGTCACACTGTCAAAGTGCCATCTTCACTGATTTTTCTTCAAACTGAAGGCATTCCTCATCCTGTCAACTATCAGTTGTTACCCAGGCTAATTTAAGAAATAGCGTACTGTACACTTTAATCCTAGTTGCAAGAAAAAACTAAACTTTTAGACTGTCAAAACTAGTTTGCCGGAGATTCTGAGGAAATAAAATGCACTATTCACATGCAAACGGAAAGACATGAAGACAATGCTTAGTCCAATACTGCTAAATTCCACACCACAGGCATTTCCCATCACATTAAAATCATTTGCCACAGAATTGGAGCTAAAAGAGCAAGTAAACTCTTTGGGTATAAGTATTTCACTTGCAAATTATTAGACATCCTGAAAAGACACAGGAGCCTGCAAAATGTCACTGATGTCACTTTTGTTTTGTGAATTAGACAAAAAAAAATCAGAAAAGGAGTAACTGAACACAATACTGGCAAAAATAAAAAAGTCGTTTTGCATTTTCAAAGCTTCGCAGTGATGGCAACCTGGTACCAACAATAAATCCAATGTGAATGATCAAATATGATTGTTATGGATTCATTATTATATCCCTCAAGAATCACAGGAAGAAAAACACTTCTATTTAATGAGCCATAATCTCAATGGCTTGGCAACTCTTAATAGTGGACCTTTAGGAGAATAAAGACTAAAAGTAAAAGGAGCCCAGAGGTTCCAGGAAGCCTCATTCATTGGTTAGCAATTACTTGGTGCCACTTATAAAATTCATACAAAAATTATCTGTAATAACAAAAAGTTGGAAACAAAATGTGTGCCCAATGATTAAGGCAAGTATTTTACCCCTCTCTGATCAATTCTCTATCTGGATGACCTTAGCAGCTGCTTCCAAACTTCTCTTCTTTCCTTAAGCCTCCCGCAGCTTGAAACCATCCAGCTGAGGACCCACCTCAGCTATTTCAAAGGCAATGGAGTATTTTCCAAGAGCTTCCTCTTCCCTCCTCACCTCACCATCCTTTGCCTTCATCCCCCACTATTTCCTCCTTTACTCCAGTCTCCAGATGAAGACGTGGTCCTTTTCAGCAAGGCCAGTGCCTCTTCACATAGGCTACATCTCAGCTCTTCCAGTCTTCTCCAGCAGAGTGCCCCTACTCTCCTTACCTCTCTCTCTTTAAGCTTCAGACTCTTTCTGCTGGATCCTTCTGTTCCCTGCAAACACTCTGGACTTCAGTCCATCCTCCTCACAGCTCCCAAAGTGGTTTTCCTCAAGTGCAGGCATGTGTTTATTATCATTCCCCTACTCAATAAACCCGAATGGCTCCCTCTTACTCTAGGATCAAGTGTAAACTCTATTGGGTGCTTTAAATTCTCCACAACCTGGTCCCTTCCTCCATTCCCAGTCTCTTACACGTTGCCCCACTCCATACACTCTGCAGTTCAGCCATCCTGATGTACTTGCAGACACACTGTTCCCTCTGCCACCTTTGTGCCTCTGCACTCGCTGTCCCTCACATCGGAAATGCTCTCTTTCCTCCCCTTCTCCTCTCAGAACTCCTGGCTTCCCCTAAGATTTGTCTCAAGTGCCACCTTCTGTGGAAAGCCTTTCCTGGCCCCCAGCTGCTAGCATCTTCATCTCCAAGACTGCCTTGTATTTGACTTGTACATATATCTTGTAAACACTTGTATGGGTGTATGTTGTCTCCTTCTTGAGGGCAAGGCCTGTTTCACTTTTGTTATTATATCCCCAGTGCCCAACAAATAGTAGGCACCTAATGAATGCCTGTTGATTGATTGATTGACTGAAAAATGGCTGATTAAACTAAGGCACAGGAATATAATGTAATGTTAATAAGGGCACCTGGGCTCAGATCCTACCTCTGATGCTTACTACTTGTGATCTTGGTCAAGACACCCGACCTCTGGGTCCCTGGTATCCTCAGCTGATGACCTCTGACACTCCTTCCAGCCCTAGAGCCATGATCTTAAAAGTTGTAAGGGATTACAAATAGGAAAAATTCAGAAACATATAGGAAGACTTGTATGAACTGATGCAGAATGAAAAGAGTAGAGTCAAAGAAACAATATATTAAAAAATTACAACAATGGAATTCAAACCTACATTTAAAAGACAAATTAATTCAGGTCAAATACAATGTACAATGTTGTATTACAGTATAGTAAACTGATATTTCTATAGTGCTTTAAAGTTTACAAAGCATACATAGTGTACATAGCACCTCATTTGATCTTGCAGCAACCTTGTTTAAAACAACAACAACAACAACATTGCAAGGCAGCCCTAAAAATAAAACAAGAAATTCCTCATTTTAAAGATGAGGGAACTGAAACTGAGAGTTTAAGAGAGTTTAACACAGTTAGTAAGTGTCACAGGGTGAATCTGAACCCAGGTCTTTCTGACTCCAAGTCCATCACGCTATCCACTACTTCACACTGCCTCAACTATCAAAGTTAAAGCACAGATTTTTTCTTTTCTTTGAACGATCCATGAACTACAGGATTGTAGGAGAAAGTGATAAGAACCATCAAACATGCACAACCACATTATTGGGCAGTTTTCCAGGGGATTAATTTTGGTGTTCAGTGGGAATTGTCTGTTGAGTCATAACAAAATGTAAGCAACAAATATTTTTTAAAAGTCATGAAAAAAATTGTTTTTCTAATTCATTCTTTCAAGCAAGTCAAGACAGTGATAATAAATGAGGATCTCCATCCAAAATTCTCCACTAACTGATGGGGTAGAACCTTATTATCCCACATAATGGGAAAACGAGGTATGGCCATTTAAAATTCCGGTTAACTGAGACTTACAGTTGATTTGTTCAAGGGACCATGATTTAACATGAATTTCACTCAAACCTCTATGACAATCTGTGTCATTATGAGGTCCTCTTCTAGCTTACTTGAAATGTCAGTATAGAGGAAAGGCTTATAGCTCACAGCCTCTCTGACTTTGCCCTATTTCGCTTATTCCATAGCATTGCTTTGAAGCTTAGTTTTCCCACTGTTTCTTTTCCTTCTCTACTCTTTCACCACATTTCCTGTCTTGTTTTTCTGTTGTGGGGACTGGCTTTTCCTGGGCCCCTGCTGCCTTCGACTGCAGTATTCCTCTCCCTGTTCTGGGAAGGAGTGGCATCTCTTAGTTGCCTGAGTAATGATTCCTCCTGGAGAGGGTATCCGAGATGCCACTCTCTTCGGCTTTTCCCTCTGTCAGTTAGTTGGCTGGATAACGGGGCTTTTCCTGTACTATAATTGCAGACAAAGATAGGCCCAAGCAGTATGGATCATTTCTCTTTCTTTTTTAACATGGACTGTCCAAACAATAAAATAAATGAAACACTCACCAGCATGGGTAATATTCTTCCTAATTTAGGAATGCCTGAGAGGCACAGCATTTTGACGCACATTTTTCAACTGCACATATTTCCTTTCTTCAACTCAGCTCTCACAAGGATTTGTAAAAGATCATCCATTTTCTCTAGCTGCCACTATCCTAAATCTTCTATTTTCCAGGCACAGAAAAAAGAAGCTTCTGTTTGACTTCAAAAATTCACTAGCTTAGTTACATAAAGCAAAACCCTTTTCTTAGGAAGGGATAAATAATAAATCTGAAGTGGATATTCCTATAATCTTAAAGCTAAATCCAGTTATGTATTCACAACAAAGCAGTAATAATGAGCAACTTCTAAGAAAAAAGTTTCGATGACAAAATAAATTCTTTGTCATGGTTTCTGTCAGTGCTAGACCAAGAACATGAGAGAGAAAGAGGGCCAAAACAAGACAGGCTAAAACCAATGGTGCATGGAGTGTACACAGCAAAGAATCCAGGTAAAATGGGCTGAGTCAAGGTGGACGCTGGTTTAGAGAGCACATGGCTACCAACAATCCCAACGATCAAGTTGAAGTCAAATAGGCTAGATACAAAGGTTAAGTAGGTGGGTGAGGTCAGCATTCAGAGTTCCTCACTAGACAGTATGACACAGGAAGAAGCAGAATTTGATTATACACAGGGTATATTATATATTATGTATATTATACACATAAGGGAATAGGTGGAAAGCAAGTGCCTAGGCTGAGAGACTGAGAACAGCTTCTTGTGGTCTGGTAGAGGCAGGTGGGTCCCCAACAATAGCTGAACCAATCTGTAATTAGTGAACCCAAAACAGAGCTGTTTACCCATTCCCTGGCTTTAAAAGCTCCTGACGCTATAAACAGAGAGGTGCTGACAGGCTTTTGCTGCTCCCAGAGCAAGGTGTGTTATTTCTGTAGCTGAAGCACTGACAAAGGTCAGGTCCCATGGGAAGCCTTCAGTGCCTCCCACAATACTCTGCACATGGCACACACCACAATGTTGTTGATGTTGTTGTTCTTCACAGTTCGATAGGTTTTACCAAAACTGTCCCTTAACGGGAGGGCCGCTGTTCACATACAAGGATGCAGCACCTGACCTTATCAATGCAATGAGTAGATATTTAAAGTTATTTTTCCATTAATGGGAATGACCTTGTATGGATTCTAATTAACAGTCTCTCGCCTGGTCCCTGTTTTGACCAAAAGCACAGATCGCTGACTGCAGTTGTGGTCTCAGGCAATGGAAGAGAGCCAAGCCAACTGCCACATATGGAAAATGCACATCGGTGTCACCAACACTGTGAACTAACCAACTGAGCTAATGCTGAGCTTCCATCTTCAAAGCTGACAAAGTGACTGCTAGGTACATGATTTCCAGTTACAGGTAAAACCCTGTTTCAAGGAATATCATTATAACCTTCAGTGCTATAAAAATGAACCTGCTTCCAAGCCCCAGCCCACGCTGTTTTAGTGATGAGGATATATAGAATTCTATTAAATGAAAAACCCTGTATAATACATTCTCAAGTTTCCATCAATATATTTAACAAAAGTGTTCAACTTTTCCCCCATATTACCCAGTTTATGACAAGTGGGTGGAAAGACAGCACATTCAGCTGGTCCAACAGCACACATATATCACAGACAAACACGGTACATGGACAATAAGCTGAGTCTGGATTTGAAAAGGAGTCAAAAAGTGAGTTGGATTGAATCTGGGAACCAACAAACCCTTTCAAAGATCCCAAATGGCTCCCTGCCGCAAAAGCCTATATTTTTAAACACTGACAATCTCCTCATGATGCTACAGGACTGCAAAGCATAGAATCAATCTAACAACAAATATTCATTAAGCACCAGAGACATAAAACCAAAAATGACACAGTTTCTACCCTCACAGAGCTTACATTCTACTGGGAAATCATAGTCTCAGAAAAACTGAAGTTGCAGGTGATTTCTCCAGAGTTACACAAGCATAAAAAACAGAGCCTGGATTCAAACCCTAGTTTTCTGACTTCACATACTGCTCTTTCAACTATAGCTTGCTACCTTTTTGATCAAACAATATTTTGGAAAAGCTTTAAGAGGGACATAAATATGAAAGAGATGAGCAGTGAATATAGAGGAGTAAGAGAAGGAGAGGTAGAGATAAGGCTTCCAGATAGAAGTTACAGAAGGTCTGTTATGGACACCAAAAGGAACTAACTGAAATGGAGACCAGGGTCTGTCAGACAGACTGAGGATGTAAAATGATAGGATGCCATTCTGAAGCAACTGTGAGGCAAAATAAAAATAATGCAGGATTTACATAGGGCATGTTCCCTTAATAAAGTATCAGTCTAGATTCTAGACTTCTAGGTCCCTGGGTGTGGTCTTTTGACAGGGGTCCAAGTTTTACAGAACAAACCCTTTTATTAAGGGGATTTGTTCTATGAAGTATGGATTTAGTCAAAGGGCCACACTTGAGAGCTTAGAAGGCAGGTTCTCTACTCCTGAATGATTGAGAAGAGGAGGGTTTCTACAATGACAATATTCCAGCCTACTTGGGGACTCAATACCACCCCAGGCTCTTCTCTGTCTCCCCTAACTTTCCATCAGGATAGCTCTCCAAACCTGATACCTCTGGTTTTTCTACCCTGAACCATCAAAGATCCCCCACCTACAGTAATTAGAGGCTGCCTTGCCAAAGCCCATTTCCTGCCTTCACTAGCCACTTCACCATGACTATTGCCTAGGACCATGCCCTGCCTACCTTATCCCACTCTACCCTCAGAACAAGAATTCTGATGTCCCAAGAGTTCCAAAAGCTCAACATGTTTTCCAAAACCTTTAAATTGTCATTAAGAATATATTATATTGGGGGGCGGCTAGGTAGAGAGTGAATAGAGCACCAGCCCTGGAGTTAGGAGGACCTGAGTTCAAATCTGGCTTCAGATACCTAACACTTACTAGCCATGTGACCTTGGGCAAGTCACTTAACCCCAATTGCCCTGCCTTTACCCCTCCAAAAAAGGCAAAAAAAAGAAAAAGAAAAATTAAAAAAAAATAATATATCACACACAAGGACAGTGAGAAGAGAAGGTACAAAAACAAACATAAACAAAAAGCACTATTGTTCAGGCACTGGCAAAAACTCTTGCCCTGCCCAATCAAATTACTGTCATTACTGGCAAATTTGTTGTGTGCTAAACATTTTCTTAATGTAAAAGAATAAAATATGATTTATTATTTTTAACAAGTCTTCCCACACAAGTTAACAGAATATTTCCTTTGTTATGAAGCTTGAATATATAATGCACTAAGTCTGAGGCCATCAAGCTCGTTCTAGCTGTATTAAAGTCTCTTATATGTTTCAAATTCCATGAAATTTGAGGTGTATTCTTCCTTTGATATTCCTGAAAAATCCTCTATTTTTGTAGAAAAAATAAAGACACTCCCAAAGGCCAGTGCCTTCTCCTAGATTACCTTCTATATTTTCGGCATCTATTTATAGGTATACATACCATTTGGAACATAAGCTCCTTAAAGGCAGGGGATGGGTTTTTTCCACTCCTACATCTATTGCCTGACAATAAATGCTTAAAAAGTTCGTACTGACTAATCATTAAAAACATGATTGATAGGTCAAGCATTCTCATAAGATTAAAAACCAGAACAGCAACATCATGGACACCATTAAGTAATATACCTTCCCACCCCACTTCTTTGAAGATATGCACAAGCGTACTATATTGCATATATTTTCAGACTTTTTCTGTATTGATAAGCTTTGATGATTTTTTTCTCTTCAATTATTTTCTTCCTTATAATTTTATTAGTTATATAGAATGGTTCTCTGGGTGGGGAGCAGAGGTATACCAGGAGAATTTTTGTGATGTAAAAACAAAAACAATTTTTAAGTGATTTAAAGAATTATGATTTTAGATTCAAACCTCAACAGAATCTCGTAAAATTATCCTCCAGTGAATATTAATTTTTGGCATGAGAAGTGTTTCTATAAAAATTTTCCATGATATATGCACAATTTTCTTGCCAAATTAACATTTAATTTCCACTGAAGTAACTTTGGATCATGTATAAATAGAAAGTACTTTTTCTTTACTACTAAAACATTGTGCATGTTTACTATAAAAATCTTCAAGGAAACCAGCATTTTATTTAGCCATTTCAATTAATCTTTAAGGTATCTATTAAACAACACTTACCACAAATTTGGGATCCTTAAATGGCAAAGGCTTGGGGGTGGTTTCTGCAGGTCCTGTGCCAAAGTCAGGGGTCACTACCTTACTCTCATTCACAGTCTCCATGCTGACACCCTTGAAACAGAACAATAACAATTACATTGTGTAATTAAGTGCCTTTTAGGTGAGGCCCCCAAACAACCAACCACACACAGAAAAGAGAAAGGGAGAGCCAGAAAACCCTGATGGCATTGAGTAGAGCGGTCTGAAGGCAGAAGAAATCACAGGTCTTAGGCTAGAAGGGACCTCAGAAATCATCTAGACCAACTCCCTCATCTTATAGGTGAGTAAAAGGAGGTTAAGTGACTTCCCAAGGTCACACTGGTAGTAAATGTGAGTGGGAAGTCTTGAACTCTGACTCTAGAGACAATAATCTTCTGACAGCAGCATGCTGCCTCTACAGTGAAAGGTGTCTGCCGGAGAGCATTGTGGAAAAACCAGTGCTTGATGATTCCAAATGCTTATTAAGTTTAAAAAGAAATAAGATGAGCCTCTTTCAAAGTTGACAGCATGTGAAGTCGAGCTAGGGACAGGGAGGTGAAGAGGAGGTTGGGAAATGCAAATTAGACCTTGCTGAGGCAGGAGGGAAAGAGGCAGCTGAGGAAATAGCCTACAGCAGCAGCTGGTTGCTGTGGCAACTGAGCGATGGCACCCAGGCATATTAAGACCAGCTAGTAAACAAGCTGCCCTTGGTGCCTGGGCATCTCTTATTCTCACCTATGCTTAGGATGCAGGCAAAGGATGAGGTAACATTCCTGAACCTAGAAACACTGAGGAAGACTTTGTCCCGCTGACCTTTCTGGTGGTGAAGGCAAGATGACTGATGATTCTGCTTTCTAATTGAATGCCCTCTTCTCTGCAGATGGCCCTGAACTCCTGAATGTTACCATACATGCAATGCATAGCCAAAGGTTTTTCACATTTCTTTTAACTATGGCATGAAAAATGCATACTTGGACATATCTCATCCAAATATGGATTTAATGAAAATATTTTGTCTTTTCCCTGGGAGGGGACGTGGTAGAAGGGTGGGGATGGAGGTGACCCAGGAACTCATCTCTTGACCTACAATGGCTGTCAATCCAGGACTAACGACTCACCGAAACCCATCACCCTGGAATAAATTATATACTCAAGAATGAAAGGCAGGGCTAATTTGGTTGGTAATTGGATGGTGAATAACTCAATTATTCCTCACCACTTTATAACCAGCCAGGCACCAGGACTACATTGACCCTTGTCTTGACCATCAGGCAAAACTAGGAAATAAGCTACCTGAGCTTAGCAGAGTTCTTGGCATTTAGTAAGTCTTTAATAAATACTTGCTGATTACATAATTACACACTCCACTCCCTTCTACTGCTTGCTCAGAGATTAAAAATCAAATCCACATTACAAATGCTAAGGCAGACGTGTCCCTTCCCAGATACCACTTCCTCATACCCATCCATGCCAGGCCATTCTTTCCACGTCTCTGTTTCACTTTACATCTCTATCATGTCCTCTGAAACCAATATTCTTTTGCTTAAAAAGCTGCCCATAATATTAGATGTGTGCCTTCCACCACCACCCCACCCCCAGAAATTACTTTGTATCTATGCATATTTAATTTTGTCTGTATAGCTTTCTATGTTTCACTCCCACTACCCCCAACAGAATATAAACCCTTTGAAAGCAGGGTTTTTGTTTTTGTTTCTGTATCTCCAGTATCTGCTACATAACTTGGGACACTTAATAAATGATTGTTAGATTGAAAGCTATTTCACCAGAGTCTATGATCAGATTCCTACTAGGCTGGAAAGGTTTCCAACATGGAACCAGTGATGTACCTTATATTAGGACCTGTCTAACAAAGTTCTGAGAGGCTCACCATCAGGTGGGTCTCAGGATAATGACATTTTTTTAATCCACAAAAGTTATATGAGACCTTCTACTAAGTGGCAGAAGAATGGCTATAGGTTGAATAAATGAATTTTAAAAGAATTTATTAAGCACTACATGCCAAGTACTATGCTAAGCTGAAGATATAAACAAAAAAACTAGACCACGATCTCAAGGAACTCAAAATCTAATGGGAGAGATAACACAAATAAAAGTACTCAGCTCAAGGATGAATGGAAAGGCCCAGAAGCCTTACAGATACAGTGGCAGGAGAAAGACAAGGTCTCGGCGTCCCTCGAGCATTCCAGGAAATCAGATTAGTGCCAGGGGTCTAGAGGGCACAGCAGGCGAAACAGATGTTAAGGCCCAGAGGACTTCTGGATGCTTCAGCAGGGCAGATGGTAAGAGCTAGTGGTCCTCTATCTCACACCAAGGACTACAGTTGAGGACTTCCAACCAGTATAAAGACCCACAGTCACTCTTCCTACCATCAACCAGATCGAGTTAAGACCTGAGAGTCCTCAGGGAAGGCTGGCAGTGCTTCCTACCCAGCTAGCCTGGATGGGGCTACCTCAGTGGACAGAATATGCACCCATACCAATTGAATTATATATCCTTGATATATTGAAGTAAAATGTTCTGTCATTTAGGTATTTTTTTCTCTTAGAATAAAAGACATGATATAAGATCTAACAAACTGTGATGTATTCCTTAAAACAAATTTGCTGTTTTAATGTATTATCTGAACCTGAAAGTGGGACCCCTTATCCAAAAGCTGTTTTGTAATATGACCAGAAGCCCAAACAACAGAAATGCAGCTATGTACTGCTAACACCCACCTTGATCCCCAGCACAGATTCATGGAACTTTGAAAAGTGATAAACAAAACTCTTAACTAACTATTCAGGTGTTTGATGGAAGTCAAGTCCATACTCTCTTTAGAAGAATATAAACTGCAATGAGGATTGGGACTGTCTCACTTTGGGATGTCTGTCCCTGGTACTGGGCTTGATATATAGTCAAGATTACAGAAAATGCTTGGTAAACTTTAAGTCACTGTATAAATGTTAGTGTGAGGACTGGTCTATTTCTAGGGCCTAGATGACAGAAAGGACTCCCTCCATGTTTGATCTCTGATTGAACTGCCTCTGTACCAGGAAGTTCCCATGTACTCCATAACTGGTTTCATCAGCTTCATTTAGATAAAGAATTGAATGTTCTCCTGATCATAATCAGTTTAGCATGTATACAATGTCATCGTATTATCCTAATCACAATGTTCTTGTGATTGAGGGAGGGGGCAGGGGAGTTGCAGTCTGGGCCACCTGCTGATTGACTACATCTAAGGTCCCTCTCCCACTGGGTTCTTACGAAGATGCCCAACAACAGCAACCAGATAAAAGGGCAGAGACCGAGAGCTCTGGGCTCTCAAGTGGGATGTGCATCACCATTCTGTCACCATGCCACTACCCAGGTTTGTCCATGGGAGCCACAGGATGGGGAGCCACATTCTTTCATGCCTATATGTAGTACACTGTCTGACTTGCAATCCTTTGAGTATTCCTGTTCCTTCTGGGTACCTCATCCACCATCTCCACACAGCTGTTGTTGCCGATGGCGGAGATGTTATTGTTGTTGTGCCTGTTGACTGACTGAATCCATACAAGGACAAACAGAAAGGTGCTGTTAAATACACCAGGATGGAAAATGAAAACACACCAGCAAGAAAGAGAAACAGCTACAGTTACGTAGGAGACGCTGGGTTTCCAGAGTGAACACTTCCCCTCCCTTTAAAGGCAGTGGCCTATAAGAATCAGCAGGGCAAGTAGTTGTTGAATAAAAATATTGCTTTCCTCCATAACTGGAATAAACAAAGAATAGCTTGACCCACAACTCTGGGGCATTGTGTATCACTGTCCTGTTGTGTGAGTTGGCATATATCCCTCAGAACCTGCCCATTCAAGTCCTTTGTTCCTAGATGAAAGGGACCTGCTGGTCTGTGGGAGGTAGGTGGGGACCTAGGACAGTCAGATTATGAGGGGTAGTTGCTGGAGATACAACTAAATACTAGCCTGGGCCAGGCTGGCTTCTAACTGAGAAGTTCATGTCTCTATATAACAGACAGCAGGGTATAGTGGATTTAAGTCTAAACTTGTAATGAGAAAGACCTGAGCTCATAGACCCCTTCAGACAATTCCTACTTGTGTGAACCTGGGTAAGTCCCTTAACCTCTTTCAGTCTCAGTTTCCTCATCTGTAAAATGGAAATAATAATAATAGCAACTGTCAGGGTTGTTGTGAGGATCAAATGAAAATATATTTAAAGTGCTTTTTAAACTTTACGGTACTCAATAAATATGAGGTATAATCGTCATGTACGATACTGCTGGGGCGGGGAGGGTGTGCTTTCATAGAATGTCTTCCATATAATGCTCTCTCTCATCACTGGTTCCTTATATCTTCCATGTCCACTACGTTTTAATATAAGCTTCTCTGTCCCCTTCCTACACCTCCCTTGTCAAATGCAAGGTCTAAGGATGTTAGGAAAAGTACTTTGTTCTTGGAAACCTTCACAAGAACCAGAATTGTCTCTGAGGTGCCACCATCTAACAGATTCTTCCAGAAGGGAGGTTAGTCTGTGCATTCTCGGAGAGCCGAAAACCAACCAGCAATAAAGAGCTCATGAGAAAGCTCTCAATGCCCGATTAAAGGGAAGGTGAAGTTGGGGGTCACTGCACAAAAGCAGAAAGAAGAAAGGAAAAGAAATGCAATAAGACGGCACACACCAGGGCACAAATGCTACTCTGCTCGGCTTGAGCTAGTTGGCATCTTTTGGCATCATGGGGCACAGTGGAAAGAATACTGAACTAAGAGACCTAAGACCACTGTTGTAAGTGCTCATTCTGAAACTTTCTCTCTGTAATCTCTCAGAAGTCACTTAACCTCTCAAAACTCACTTTTCTCACCAGTGAAGCAAGGATAGTACCTGGCATTATTACAGCACGGGATGAGGATCAAATGAAATAATGCATATATGCTTGGAAGCCATAAAACCAAATTCAAATGTAAGATATTATTACTACTTTCATAATTTTGTCATTATTGCTATTACTAACACAATAATGGTAGGCTTTGGAAACTATGAGAAAAGGAGAGTCTCCTCCTTGTAGCTCATGAATGCAGCTACTAAGCTTGCCATGAAGGCTAACAACATTTTGCTGCTAGGTGGTGGTGGTACCACTCCTCTGCTGTAAGCCAGGGAGGTGACGGTGCATTCTCTCCAAGCCACTCCCTCAAGAAAATCATGCCAAAGAGTGGGGTGGTTGGATGGGCGGTCACTGTCTGGTATCCTGGGAGGAAAATATCTCTGCCTCTGAGTCAGGGGCCTCGCCAATGATTCCAGGAAACTTTTGGCAAATTCAGGAGTCAGCAGCCCTACTGTCATACACAAGGAGGAATTCATTTGGAAAGTGGAGAAATTACCAAAGAAAGATAAGTAAAACATTGTGATACACTTAAAGGAAAGTTCCCTGACAAGGCTAATATTCAACCTAGTTTTGGAGTACCTTCCATATACCCAACATGGTGCTGACCCTACAAAGGATTTTGTCTTCCAGGAAGTTATAATCTTGTTAGCAAGATAAGACCAATAGGAAAGAGATAAATGGAAGTCAGCCAATAATCATAATTAAGCCATAAAATGGAACCAAAAGTATAATAGGAATTGAAGGGGAGAACTGACCAACTCTCAACCTGTAGAATATAAGCTTCTTTCATTGAATAAACATTAAGCCATACTATGTGCCAAGCACTGGGGAAATAAGGAGGCAAAAGATAGTCTCTTGCCCTCAACGAGCTTACAATCAATCTAATGTTCATGAGGAAAGAGGAGGTTTTGCTTTTGTCTTTGTAACCCAAGCATCTAACACGGTAGTTGGCATATACTAAGTTCTTAACAAACAACTGTTCGATGAAATCTCACAGATGAGGAAAAGAAGGGTAGGTAGTTAAATGACTTGCTTAAGGTAACCTGAGTATTTGGTGACAAAACTGAGATTTGAATCCAAGTCCTCTACTCAAATCCAGTGTTATTTCCACTACAACAAAAGTGTAAGTTTAGTTTCAGGCCACCTGCCCCAAACCTCAGAGTAAAATAGGTCTAATGAGGAGAAAGCTTAGAAGCATCAGGCAGTCTAGACCCTCAGACAGTGGTGAGAGACTGCCAGACTCTACAAGATGGGCCACCTGAGCTCAGAGGAGCTAACCAAGCAGGGTAAGGCCAAATTGGTGGGGGCTTCTACACAAGAAGGATAAGGCCAAATTGGTGGGGGCTTCTACA
>NW_027185712.1:16532783-16591333 GCF_028583685.1 Petaurus breviceps papuanus | reverse complement strand
GGCTTCTACACAAGAAGGATAAGGCCAAATTGGTGGGGGCTTCTACATAAGAAGGAGATAAGCCCCAATGCAACTGTCCCTCAAGGACAGAACTTTCTTTGATACTATTTTACACAAAAGATTTCTAAACACTGCAAAATTCCCTTCTGTTCCAGACTCTAATCCTTGAATTGCCCTGGATTATTCAAATTATATACCTCTGTCCTAGTCTCACTACCTGGTTTCATCAAGCCTGAATGGCAAAGATTGCCTGACTCTGTGATTGCTTTTCAGGCCTCAGGAATCAAATTGCAGAACCTAAGAATGACTATTACTTCCAGATGATCATTCTACAAAGAAAAAAAAAGTTAAATATTGAGGAAAGGCTGAATAGACAGCATAAGGCTAGAATGTGAAGAGTTTTGGATGTCAAACTGAGGAATCTGGACTTGGTGCTACAGGAAAAAGAGAACTTCTAAGCAGAGGGAAAGACATAGGCTGGTTTTCTAAAATTGGTCTGACAATTTAGGTTCTACTGAATGGAGAGGAGAGTGTCAGGGAGATCAGTTAGCAAGCTGCTGCAAAACACTAGAGGTGAAGTAATGAGGGCCTGGACTAGGATGATGGCAGTTAGAATGAAAAAAAAAAAAGATAAATATGAGAACCATTTAGAAGGATGAACTGTTAGCCCTCATTAGCTAAATGGATCTAAAGCTGACCTCTTAACTGAGGTCTGCTGATAGATTTTAGGGGGATCCATGAAACTGGTTGGGAAAAATACATCTTTATTTTCATTAACCTCTAACTGAAATTTAGCATTTCCTTCAATTATTTAAAAACTTTATTAAGATTGCCACAGGGGTCCATGACATACAAAAGAAGGCTAAGAAGCCCTAATGTAGAGGATTAATAGGAAGGAAGAGTCAAAGATGGTTACAGTTCTTAACCTACTCTCTGTAAGAATGGTGGTACACAGGTAGAAATAGTGAATTTGGGAGAGGTCACCTCTGGGAGTGGCCAGAATGTGCTAAAATGCTGAATTTAAGGTGATGGAAGAGCTCACATAAGCAAGTGGAGATATAAAACTAGGACTTAAGTGAAATATCAGGGCTGAAAATAGTTACCTGTATTTGAGAATCATTAACATAGAGGTGATAGTTATGTGGTAAAATCAGCTTATCTCACTATAGGAAGGAATATGGAGAAAATCTTGGGTTCAGAATTTTTGGGAAAACCCACAGCAAGGAGAAAGAAGGAAAGAGGAAGTCAACAAAAGTGAGCATTTTAAAATATTCAAGAAGTGGTCCACAGGTTTCATAGGGAAGAGAAGTAGAAAATGTCAGTGTCACAAAAAGCAATGGAGAAGAACTTGAAAAAAGTAAAAGGTACCCCATGGAGTCAAAAATTGCTAAGAAGTCAAGGAAAAGGGGAAATTAGAAAGGGTCACTAGATTTGGCAAAAAGGATTTCACCAGTGCAGGAATTCTTAACTTGGAATCTGTGAACTTGTTTTAAAAATATGTTGATGATGTTGAAAATTACCTTTACATGTAACTGAAAAAAGTAAAATATTATTCAGTGGGGGAAAACAAAAACAAAAACAAAAATGTTGATGACTGTATTTCTTTTCCTTTTTTTTTTTTTTGCAAGTTTTGCCTCCTTCAGACTCTGAGTATTTTTTTATTTATTTTTTCAATATTTTATTTTTCCCCAAATTACATGTAAAAACAATTTTAAACATTCTTTTAAGAAATTTTTTAGTTCCAAATTCTATACCTACCTACTTCCCCTCCCCCTTCCTTGAGACTGTAAGCAATCTGGTATAGGTTATACATGTGCAATCATGTAAAACATATTTCCATATTAGCCATTTTGTGGAAGAAAACTCGAACTAAAAAAAATGCAAAAAATAGTATGCTTTGGGCTGTATTCAGACACCATCAGTTCTTTCTCTGGAGGTGGATAGCATTTTTATCACAAATCCTTTGGGACTGTCTTGGATCACTGTGTTGCTGAGAATAGCTAAATCATTCACAGCTGTTCATCATACAATATTGCTGTTACTGTGTACGTTATTCTTCTGGTTCTGCTCACTTCATTCTGCATCTGATTATGCAAATCTTTCCAGGTTTTTCTGAAAACATCCTGCTTGTCATTTCTTATAGCACAATAACATTCCATTACAATCTTTTACCACAACTTGTTCAGTCATTTCCCGATTGATGGGCATCCCTTCAATTCCAATTCTTTGCTACCACAAAAAGAGCTGCTATAAATATTTTGTACATATGTCCTTTTCTTTTTTTAATAATCTCTTTGGGATACAGACCTAGTAGTGATATTGCTGGGTATGCACAGTTTTATGGCCCTTTGGGCATAGTTCCAAATTGCCCTCCAGAATGGTTGGATCAGTTCACAACTCCATCAACAGTACATTAGTGCCCTAGTTTTCCCATATCCCCTCCAATATTTATCATTCTCCTTTTCTGTCATATTAGCCAATCTGATAGGTATGAGGCAGTAACACAGATCTGTTTTAATCTGCATTTCTCTAATCAATTACATTATGGACATTTTTTCACATAACTATAGATATGATTTTTGTCTGAAAACTACCTGTTCATAACCTTTGACCATCAATTGGAGGATGACTTCTATTCTTATAAGTTTGACTCAGTTTGCTATATATTTTAGAAATGAGGCCTTTATCAGAGATGCCTGATGTAAAAAAAAAATTTTTTTCCTCCAGTTTTTCTGCTTTCCTTTCTAATTTTGGTTGCATTGATTTTGTTTGTGCAAAACCTTTTTAGTATAATCAAAATTATGCATTCGTATTTCACAATTCTCTCTATATCCTGTGTGGTTCTAAATTCCTCCATTTTCCATAGATATAACAGGTATATGATTCCATGCTTCCCCTAATTTGCTTATGGTATCACCCTTTATGTATAAATCATGTACCTATTTTGACTTTATCTTGGTATACAGTGTGAGAGGCTGGTCTTTTTGTCAAATAATGAGTTTCTGCCCCAAAACTTGGATCTTTTAAATTACTATGATCATTTACTACAATGTACTGTGTTCCTAATCTATTCCACTGATCTAACACTCTATTTTGATGATTTTATTTCAATATAATTGGTTTCTTTTATAATCGTACATATTTTATGTCATGCATTTTAAAATATTCAAGAAGTGGTCCACAGGTTTCATCAAATTGAGTATGGTGGGGACACAAAAAAGGTTTAGAACCTCTGTATTAATGAGATCTTTAAGAGCAGTTTCAAGAGAAGAGTCAAAGACTAGTAACAGGGGATTAAGAAGGAAAACTGAGAAAACAGTCAGAGAATAAATAAATGTTAATGAAGCCTACCTAGCAGTGAGAGTAGAAAGAAACAGGAGAGCTATATTAAAAGAAGGTTTTCCAACACAAAGGGGACTTGAATATACTCAAAAGCGGAGGGGAAGGAGACAATAAATTGAAGGTGCTAGTAAAGCAGCATGGGATAAATATAGAAACAAGTAATTGGTAAGGTATAGAATCTATAGTATAAGTGGAAGGGTTAACATTCTAGGAGAGGAAGGGCATATTATTTCTAAGATGAGAAAGAAAAACAAAACTGTTGCAGAGACAAAAATATGTTGAAGAAATGAGGTAGCTCACACCAGATAGACTCATTAGTAAAGTCTGAAAATAAGTGGCAAAGTATAGCTAAAGATCACCTCTCTTACCTTGGTGAAAGTTATCTGTTTTTCTGGGATGATGCATATTTAATGATACTCTACAATTAAAACATAATGAAAGAGTTTTTGAAAGAATTGTAATGGAAACCACACTGGCAATCCAAAAGTGGAATGAAAGAGTCAATTCTCCACAGGGAAATAGACAGAGGAAGAACTACTGGAGAAGAAAGTAATCAGTTCATGAGGTGTCAAGCTATAGTGTTTGTCCTTTGTTTTTGAAGAGGACCATGGCATCAGAGAAATGATGACATGACTTGCAGTTGACTTTGGTTTGAGTGAGGGAGGGCTACACAAAGTCACCAGGCTCACTTTTCATCTGGATCCATCAAGATGACTGAAGATGACTCAGAATGCAATGAGAGACCCTGGCCCTTTTAGGATGAGGCCTTTTCAGGTACTTCAGAGTGAGGAAATGCCTATTCAATGAATAGGCGTCTTTAAGAAGTGAGTCAGGGGCGGCCAGGTGGCTCAGCGAGTAAGAGTACCAGCTCCAGTGTTGGGACGACCTGGAGATCGAATCCCGGGCTCAGACACTCAGCACTACACCCAGAAATAACTGGCCGTGTAAACTTGAGCAAGTTACTTAACCCCGAATGCTTAAAAATAAAAAAAAAAGGAGTCAAAGGATGGTCCCTTCAATTAGAAGAAAGAAAAAAAATCAAGCTGGGAAGTGAAGACCCTCAGGATTGCTGTTCCAAAGACAAACAGTTACCACTGACATTCACTCTAAGCCAGGAGGACCCAAAATACATCCATGAAATGGAGCTTGGGTAAGGACCTATTGTGGAAGCTGTCAGACTTAGCAGACAAGAAAAGGAATGGGAAAGGAAGTTTTAGATTGTCAGAGTCGTCTCCATAAGCTTATAACAAAAAGAGACAACATTTGGGTGGAGTATTTGATGGATCAAAGTAGTATTCAAATCTAGGGAATATTCTGGTAAATGAGCCTACACATTGAATGACAAGTTAGTGAAAAAAGAAGCCTGACACCACTTAAGAAGAGCTAACTTTTAAACTAGTAGTAAGCATGATTAAAATTGGTCATTTGGTAAACAAAAACAAAAAAACAATTTGAATTCCATTCAAAAAAGATAACACAGATTAATGCAAAATGACTTAGGTAGGAAGTCAGGTGATCTGGGTTATAGTCCAGACTCTACCACTAATTTACTATGTGATCCTGGAGGTAATAAAATGACTATCATATGCTCTAAGGTTTTCGAAGCATTTGATCTTCACAACAGCATACTGAAATAAGTGCTGGAGTTATTATCCTTACTTTGCAGACAAAGACACTGAGGCAGAGAGAAGTTAAATGATTTGCTCAAGGTTACACTGCTGCACAAGTTATTTAGTCTTTCTTGGCTTCAAATTTTTACCTGTTGATGAGATAACCAGATACGAATAGATCATTTCTCAGGTCCCATTCAGCTCAAGGATATTAAAATTCTATGACTAGGATGTATATTCTAGGGAGATATGGGAGCTTAAAAAAAAACAGACCAAGATAAAATCAAATAGGGCTCAAACAGGACAAGACTCATGGATGAAACTGTTCTCTATTCATAGTGTTGGCAAGGGTGTTGCCAACATATGTCTTGCCAACATAGGGTGTTGGCAAGGGCTAAGCCGGGTCTATGGAAAGCTAAGAAACTAGTTAAGAAACAGTCATATTTCATATAGTCAAAGAGATTAGACTGAGAGTCATTCAAAGGGAACCAAATTTTTCATTAATGTTTTTATTAAGAGCAGAGAAAGGTCAATAGAATAGTCTATACCCATGTGTGGGGTACAGGGACCCCAATAATCTCCTACCCAAAACAATTAAAAGTTGATGTGTCTTGAGGAAAGAACATGAAGTTTTATTCAGTTCTCGAGAGAAGAGGGCATCCCTTTCACCAGTTCGAACCAGTGGAATGAGGCATGTTACAGAATACAGAGCAAGAATTTATACTCTAAGGCAGTCAAAGTCTCCCTTCCCTCTCCCTCCCCCTTCTCTTCCCTCCCTTCTCCCATTGGCTGGGAGGCAGCCTTACAATCTGAATCTGAGTACAAAATCTTCTCCAATTGCAAAGAACCAAGAAGCCCACCACTATCCCTTATTGGCTGGGAGGCAACCTTACAGTCTCAGCTGGAAAAAGGCCATGAACAGGAAAACAGGGTCCTGTGCTTATTTGGCAAGGGAAGGGAAAAGGTCGAAAGCAAAATGGAGGTGGAAAAACCCCTAAAGGACTTAATGCTGATAAGGCTGGTATAGCAAGCAAGGGTGGAGGTGGAAAGACCCCTAAAGGGCTTAATGCTGATGTGGCAGTAGTAAAGAAGGGGGAAGGGTGAAACTGAAACTTAGCACTGTTCCCACACACACACACACATACACATACACACACACACACACACAAAAAAAAAACCCAAACCTTACTAGACTTTAGGATATAGGCTGAGAAGTTTTCACCTCTCCCACTCACCCACCTACTTCCCTACTGCTTACAAACATGTCCCATATCTCCCTCATCTTTAAAAAAAACTCCCACTTGATCATGCATCCCTTGCTAGCTATTATTCTCTATCTCTTCTCTGGCTAAATTCCTGGAGAATTTGTCTACAATTGATGCCTGCACTCCCTTCACTCTCACTGTTTTCTTAACTGTCTTTGGTCTAGCTTCTACTTTCATCATTCACCTGAAATTGCTTTTTTCAAAGTTACCAATGATCATTTAATCATCAAAATCTAATGACCTTTTCTCAATCCTCAACTTGTTTGACCTCTCTGCTGCCTCTGACACTCAGTCTTCTCTTGGATACTCTCCTCTCTCTATGCATTTCTTTCCTGGTTCTCCTCCTGCCTGTCAGACTGCTCCTTCTCAGTCACTTTTGCTGGATCTTCATCCAGGTCAAACCTGATTATCGTGAGTGTTCCCCAAGGTTCTGTCCTGAGCCTTCTTTTCTCCCTCTATATTCCATCAGCTCCTATGGCTACAACTATCATCAATATGCAGATGATTCTCAGATTTGTTCAGCCCTAACCTCTCTTCTGACCTCCAGTCTCACATATCCAACTGTGATATTCAACATATTCACATATTCAACATCTTGAAGTGGATGTTCCATAGATGTACTAAACTCAGCATGTCCAACATTGAACTCAATAATCTTTCCCCTAAATCCTCCCTTCTTTCCAGCTTTCCTATTATTGCAGAGGCTTTCACCATCCTTCTAATCACCCAGGATTACAATCTTGCTGTCATCATCCTCGACTCCTCACTCTCTCTCTCCTACCCTTCCCCTCATAATCAGCTGCCAAGTCTTGTCATTTCTACTTTTACCGTTTGTCTGGAGTACATTCCCTTCTCCCTTGTGACGCTGCCACCAACCAGGTCTGGGCCCTTACCTCATACCTGGACTTCTGCAAGCGCAGCTATCAAACTGAAAATTTCTCAAGGGCAAGTTTGACTGTATCAACCCCACCTCCTTATCCCCCATTCAATCAACTCTAGTGGGCTCCCTATTGCCTCCAGGATCAAAATACAAAATCTTCTGCTTAGCTTTTAAAATCTTCCATAAACTGGCCCCTTCCTACCCTTCCAATCTTCATATTTCTTATACTCTCTACTCTGCAATCCAGTGACACAGGCCTCCTTACTGTTCTTTACACTAGACCTGAGGTTCCCAAATTTATTTGGCTTACTGCCCCCTTTAAAAAAAAATTACTCAGTACCCCCCCATCTACTTTCTTTAAGTCTTTATTTTTTTAATCTGCATCACTTCAAAAAATATTAATTTTTAAAAATATCTTAAATTTAATAATTTACTGTAAATTTGAGGGATTTTTCTTGCACTGAAATTCTAATGATGCAATATTGCATCATGTAACCCTATATTATCATGCTGTAAACAAGTCATTACAGGCACACATTCCTGCTGATGCATGCTAGACTTCCTGACAATGTGCGACACCCTTGTCTGCCAACACTTGCTTGTTAAGACCTGTTGGTGGACTTGACCACTGATCAGTTGTAACTCACATCTGTGTGTTTATTTGGAAAATAATGTAATCACTATGACTTTAACTGTTACACAACAGATGAAACATGTACAAATGGTTTTTCAAAATTCTCTTCTTTCCTTACACTTCCACCGCCCCCTTATTTTTATCCAACACCTCTTCCCCCCCAATTGCACCCAAGGTTACTACCATCTTCCCAATCATTCCAGCATCCTCCAAGGGACAATATCACCCACTTTGGGAACCTGTGCACTAGAAATTCCATCTCCTGACTCTAGGCACTTTCTCTTGCTGACCCCCATACTTAGAACTCTCTCCCTCCTCACCTCTATCTCCTGGATTTCTTCAGATCTCGGTTAAAATGTTATCTTCCCAATAAGCCTTTCCCACGCCCCTTAATACTAGTGTCTCCCCTGCTGATTATCTCCAATTTATCCTCCCTTTATCTTGTTTGTACATAGTAATTCCAATGCTGTCTCCCCCATTAGACTGTAATCTTGACAAGAGGAACTGTCCTTTACTTTTCTTTGTATTCCAGTCACTTAGCCTCGTGCCTGACACACAGAGTAAGCATTTAATAAATGTCTTTACTTCTCTGAGTATGTGCCTTTCACTCTAAGAAGGAAAGCTCCTTGAGGGCTGTTTTCACTTTTATCTTTGTATGCCCATTGCCTGATACATAGTAGGTACCTAATAAATGCTTGCTGCCAGAAACACCTCTTCCTTTAAAGACAACCTCAGGTTCCCTCTGGTCCAATAAACCTTCCCTGACCCACCCAGCTAAAATCAATTCTCCTCTCCTCCAATTTCTCAGAGCGTAAGCTTTATTACATTCAACCACTTGCCGTACTTACCTGTGAATGTCATACTACTATCTCCAGACTCAAGAGCAAAAGCTCCATTTCTAAATTTTGTTATCCCAGTGCCTAGACGGCACTTCAGTATTTCTAATACAATAAACATTTATTAAAAATCTACCATGTGGAGTGCACCACGCTAGATGCAAGGGCTACAAAGATCGAAAGGGCGAAAGCAATCCCACCCTCTGGGAGCTTACATTCAGGAACCCCTAAATTCTATCCATAGACCCCCTAATTTAATAAGCCTTATATTAGGAAAATATAACACATAAAAAGTTATGTATATGAGGTAGGACAGAACACTAACAACCTAGCTAAGGGATCGGGAAATTATTCCCATACAAAGTAGCACAAGAGGTGAGTCCTATAAGACAGAAGTGAAAAGGGCTTGAGAGGCAGCCTCTGCAAAAACATCAAGCTGGGAATGGAGTGACAAGTCTGGGAAATAGCACGTAGGTCATTTTGGCTGGAATGTAGAATGTGTTTAAGTAAGTAACTAATGTCAAATAAATCTGGAAAGGTAGGTTGAAACCAAATTATGAAGAACTTATATTTTATCCCAGAGCAACAGGGGAATCACTAACTGCCACAGAATAGTGGAATAAGTTCAAACACGCTTGAGGGGGATGACTATGGCAGATGTCTGGAGGACAGATTAGTGAAAGACCAGAAGCCAGGAGTCCCATTAAGGTTTGTTGCAATAGTCTAGGTGGGAGAAGACATGGGTATGCACCCACTCACTAAGTGTGTAATAATATTAATTAAAATTTAAATATTTCACATTTTGCTTGATTTCATACATATAACTGATATATTGTTTGCCTTCTCAAGGGGTGGAGAAGGGTGGAGAGGAGGGAGAGAATTTGAAACTCAAAATTTTAAAAGTGAATGTTAAAAAATATTTTAAAATATAATTGGGAACTATTTACTGAAATAAAAATGTTTTTTGAAAAGTTAAGTATTTCATTTAAAAAGATGTGTTTGCACAATGTGGAGGCAAATGGTAAAGGATTTGTTAGTGACAGTCACACTCTAGGACCACTGCAAAATCAGAAAATAAAAAAATGTCCCCTGGTAGAAGTGTCAGGTGGCTGTAGCTTTGCAGAAGTAGATCTTCTCTGTTAAAAGAGTCTGGTGATAACAGCAAGCCAGACCTGGCTCCAAGAAGGAACCCTGCCCAGGGTGAGGATGAGGAGGGTCAGAGTGAAGGCCTGAGGTAAGAGGCAAAACCATAGTGCAGTGAGCTAGTAAATCACCAAGAGAGGAAAGATTGCTGGGAAGCATCCAGCACTCAGTTTCTCCCTCCTTCATTCACTTTTGTCTCAACCTCACATAAAGCTGTTGAGAATTCAGTTCTCAAACCCACAGAGCTAATATTTACCTTACCTATCTCCCCCCACTTCCCCCACCTACCCAGCATCCCACAGCCCCAACTGCTAAAGGTCAAATCAGTGACTGTTCTTTAGAACAGTCGTTCTTTCACTTACCTTTTCTCCCATCTACCACCAAAAAAAAAAAGGAAAGAAAAAAGAAAAAGCAACGTTTTTGCTATACTTTCCCAACACCAACATCCTGACTGAAAACCAGCAGAGAGGAGAAAGCCTCAAACCTTGTTGTTTTTTCTCCCCCCACCTCCCTTTCACCACACGCTCAGCGCTCAGCGTTTCCCTTCCCTCTTGCTGAGGCCCCAGTGGAGATGACCACATGTATTAATTACTCAGCAAGAGGAACTCCCCTTTGGCCACTGGACTCTCAAATGTTCAAGACTTAGATGTAATAAAAAGGATTTATAGCTTTCATTTTCTTATTTTTACACAATCGCTAATGCTACTGAGATGCCCAAGAGGCAGTGACTTGCAACCGGACACAGAAGGAGAGGGAGGATTGCCTAACATTACACTTCTCTTGGTTAAAGATATTTTGGCTCTGGCTAAATCTCATGGTGGGACAAGAAAGAGAGAAAGGGACAAGAATGTATCATGCAGAAAAATAACGACAAAAATGTGTCTCCCTTTAACTGGGGTGAAACCAGACCCTGAGAGGGATCTTAAGGGTGGATGTCTCAAGTGACAAAGCTGGGACCTGGGGTAGGTCAGAGAAGCAGCAGCCAAGAGAACAACAGGGGGCATTTTAATAGTTTTTTGTAAATCCACACATTCTTACTTCCCCTAAAGTCCTACTCCAATGCCTTATAATGTGGAAGTGACTCTTGGTTTTCAAAGCCCATGTCAGTCAAGCTCTAACTCTCAGAGATCCTACCAAGACGGAGGCTTCAAGAAAGGATCCATTGTGGGTCTGTCCACTGGACCTGTCAATAGCTGGTATTTGCTGTCCAAAGACAAGCCTCAATAAGTTCAAAGAGGCACATCATCAAATGACCGGCTTCTAGGGGACGATTTTTTTTTTGGCCCCAGCAATTCACGCAGAACATCAGGGAGGGGTTATGATGTGTTTTAAGAGAATCCTCAAATTGCTGAAATTATAGATCCTAAAAGTATTTAAGTACATATTTTTAAAAAATTATTTTTATTTTTAATTTATGGAATAAAACAAGCATTTCCATAACACAGTATGATAAAAAGGTGATTGCACACAAAACTGTAAATTATTATGTACAAACTGCTTTCCTTTTAAATATATATAATAAAGCTATCATGTAAATTCTTCCCCTCCCCCCCACCTTATGAAAGAAAATACTTCTGTCAATACAGGAAGCAACATGGTATAGTGTAGAGAGTACTGTTTCTGAAATTGGAGAACCTGGCTTAGAATCTCACCTCATGCCTATTACCTTAGGCAGCTCATTTAAACTTCTCTGGGCCTCAGTTGTAAAACCTGTAAAACGAGGCAATTAAATGAGATGGACTATGAGGTCTCTTCTAGCTCTCAATGTATAATTATATATCTTTATTGATTTGGTGATAAATCAAGGTACATGTCTTTCAATGATGGCCCCAAATTTTCAGTGACCGAGAAAATACAGAAGACATGATTTTTAAATGCAAGGGGGAGCAATTTCCCAAACCTGACCTAGAATAAACAAATACCATGTACTAGTTCTTCTGGAAGGAGCTGAAGTCTAAAAGAAAGCCATGGTTCCTGAAGAATATTTGGACCTCTTGCTGGCTATTAAGGAAGAGAAGCTATGCAGATGAGAATGTCAAATCAGAAGCAGGAGAGGGCCCAGTCACAGGGGTGACGACCTCAGTCAAGGAGCAGGCAGCTATCATACTGATCAGTCACATGGTAGAGGCTAGACTGAGGAGCTCGTGCCATAGGGAACTGCCAGATGATAAAATTCCTTTTGCCAGTACAAGAAGGCAGCTTCTCTGCAGTCTTAAGAGACTTAGCTGGGGCACTGAGGCAATTGCTTGCCCCAGGTAACACAGACAGTATTTGGAAGAGACAGGTCTTCCCAAGTCCTGTGCCAGCTCCTTATCCACCTTGCCATCTCCAATCAGACAGTGCCCTGGACTGGAAGACAAGACCTCGATATTTAAGTCCTGACTATGTCCCTGGTGAGCCGCTGCAACCTGGACTGAGTCACTAACTTGTCCCACTTCAGCTTTCCCATTCGTAAAATGAGGATGAGCAAGATCCTCCCCACAGTTTCTTCTAGTCCAGCCTATTTTTCTGTCAGGCCGATCTTTAGCAAACCCTTCCTTCCTTATGATGAACCTTGTTGTTGGATGTGGCAATTTCTTTACAAAGGAAGTAAATTCAAACCCAGGTCCTGACTATCCTATTGTACTTTTACATGAAAACAACTTTATTCTAAAGCTCCTTCTAAAGAAGTTTGAGCTCTCCCTCCACTTACTGCTTGTTAGCTTGGACAAGTCACTTAACCTCCCTGGGCCTCAGTCCTTACCTCTGATAGATGGCTGCTGAGGTACCTTTGAACTCTAGATCTATGAATTCTTTGAGATCCTATGGCATGTTAGGACCTTGCTCTAGTTCTGATTCTGCTGAAGCTAGCAGAGTGACTTTGGACGTGTCAGTAAATCTCCGTTTCTTCATCTATAAAATGAAGGGATTTGACTCAGATCTCCAGACCAACTATTCTGCGAGTCTAAATAGAGTTGTTACAGTGCCTTCCAGCTGCCTCCTATTACTGTAATGTCTTGCTGCCGTCATCTGTCCTCCTAATTATCCTTTTAAAGAAGCATCTGCTGCCTTTCTTTTTACTCAGTTGTTTTGTTGACTACTTACAACCCATCTTAAATTAGTTTAATAAGGTAGTTATTAGTCTATAAAAATTAATACAGCCTAGGTGCCAAAAGCAGCAAAAGGCAAAAAACCACAGAAGAGATGGGAAGTAGTGAGTGATGCTAGAATATTCTAGCAAGTGGTCTCTGAGCTTGCTAATCTTGATCTTGCTTCTGTATCTAGTGATACACAGACTAGGGCCAATTATTTATGGATGAGACCTGAAAAAATATGTAGGCATATGCTAGAAAGGGAGAAATCGGGCTGGCTCAAAAACCCTGGCCTAGGAGCCTCCTGCTATGGAGAAGTGGCTCCCCTACAAAGGCCTGCTGCTGAATGTGACTTGGGCAGAGCCTCTACTATGTGCCCCTTGAGCTCGAGCTGCAGGCCTTGATGCCTCGATGCTCTCCCTCCTCACTTCTGCCCCTGCCTTCAATATTCAGCTCAAACCCCACCTTCTGAGGGCCACTCCTTATCCCCCATGCCTAGTGCTCTCCCTCTGAGATTTACCTTCCATTTACACTGCATCTATCTTCTATCTACATAGATCAGACAGGCATGTATGTATATCTGCACACTGCCCTTCCCATCAAAATGTGAACCCTTGAGAACACAGACTGTTTCTGCCTTTCTTTGTATACTTAGAGCTCCACGTAGAGTAAATGCTAAATAAATGTTTGTTGAGTCACTGACCCCACCTAGCCTGGGTTTCTTATGGGCTTCAAACTACAGACAGCTCCTGGTGCAGTTGGAGCCTTCAATACTGGAAAAAGTTGGCTGCCAGGCCAACACATCGAAAGGGCTTGCTGTGACAGTTGCTGGAGTTTTCTGGGGTAATCAAAAAAGATTTTTGACTTTGTTTGAGGAACCAAGTTCTTCTATATTGGGTTCCTCAACTTCTCTTTTGCTTCTTTCCTTCTTTCTCAATAATACACAAGCACTAAGGCACTGACTGGACAGAGGGCAAGCATACTACACAGGCTCCCCTTCCCCACTTCCATGACATAACAGTAGGGGCATTATCAGAGATACTGGGACAGAAAAGGCAAACCAGTAGGAACTGGGTGGAGGAAAAGCAGTGATTTGTAATCACACAACTGAGATGCTTATCTCAGGTAACAAGCCCTCCCCCTATGAATCAGAGGCAGATACAACTGAAGCTGGCTATGTGGTCCGGCTGCTTGCTTCTTCTTTGGTGGGGCAGGTTCTAATTGCACAAAAATACTGTTATGCTCCACAGCTAGGAAACGTGTAAGATCATGTGAAATGGGGCCCTCCTTCACCTGCAGTGTTGGGATACTGCATGTACTGCTCAGTTGTATAGGTTAATATCTCTCCCTTATTTACCTATTCAGGACTGATTCCAAGAAGCAAAGGAGCCACTTTGTAAGGAGTTCTGTTGATCTGTGCCTATCTGTGAACAGTAGGAACAAACTAGCAGACAGGCCTGGACCAGCAGAATGATAAGCAACATCTCTGAGCGATGGAACTTGACTCCAAGAGGCCAAGGTACCTCCCATTTGAGAATATAAGTATGAGGTTCTCCTTTCCTTTAGCCCTGACATACCTAGTATACCCTCATATGTGACCCAGCTCATTCTCCTACCAGTAGGGCCCAGTATTTGACTTGCTGGCATCCACTCTTGGGTTCTCAATATCATGACCTCTCTTCTTCAACCTGGCTCAACCTGTGAGAGAGAAGTTTTTCCTTACTGTGCTTCTAAAAAAAAAAAAACCCAAACAAACAGCACACAACCCTTCACTTAGGTGTTTTTTAGGGCTTTTATTACTCAGAACTAAAATTAAAAGTTAAGTTTACTCACTATTCTCATCACTCTCTGTATTCTACCTCCTCTTCCTTCCCACCCTAAAAAAACCTCATTCCCTAAAAAGCCTCTCCCCATTCTCCTGAGTGGTGAATGTCTACCCAGACCAATAATTTGGGAGGGTCCCCAGACATGTTTCACTT
The DNA here is from genome assembly GCF_028583685.1 of Petaurus breviceps papuanus. Lineage (NCBI taxonomy): Eukaryota > Metazoa > Chordata > Mammalia > Diprotodontia > Petauridae > Petaurus > Petaurus breviceps. Next base: position 16,576,573 of record NW_027185712.1, on the reverse strand, counting down.
CCCACATGGCTCAACCCACTCTCCAGACATTTCCTCCAATAAGCCGTCTTGCATATAGTTGCTTAATAAATGCCTGATCTATTTACCGAAAACTAAACATAGGGGATTAAACCAACAAAAAGGAAAATATAAAAGTTTACAGGGGTGCAAAATATGCAGAGAAGCAGGCTTTAAATTAAATCTTCTTAGTTCTGTCTCCCCCTCAAGTCTGAGCCTTCCCCACCCCCTACCCTATTCCCAACCCTCCCTTACATGACTTAAGGTCTTCAAGCTCTTTTCTTAGGAGTCAGCCAGCCTAACTCTGTCTGAACTAGATGTTGTCTAGTTCTGTGCTTTAGGCCAAAAGACCTACTTTGGCCAAGCAGTTAGGTGTCTTAGCCTTCCTAAAATCTGTTTTGCCTAACTCACAGTCCTTGGTAGAAAAGCTCTAACCTGCAGCTGACACTTTCCTATCCCCTTCTCTTACAACCTAGGCAGGGTGGGTCTCCCTTACCCAGACTCTCTGAGGATCTCCTAAGGTAAAGGCTAGTCCTGCCTTTTGGGATGTTGTCTCCTCTACCTGCTGCCCTATATTGTCAATTAAGTCCCCCTCCTTTCTGGAAGCCTTGTAGCCACACCAGCACACCATGGTCCATCCATCTCCTGTAAGCTTGGCATCCCCATACTGACTTTCTTTTCCAATTCTCTGTGACCCTTTACCCCATGCAAGATTTTTCCTGACTTCAGGCTCATTGGCAGAGATGACACAAACTCCTTATGGCAAATGAACACTAGACATCTGTACCTGGTTGAAACCACCAGACTAGTCTCAGGGCATTCAGCCTGAATTCATACCTGAAGACCCCCTCTCTCCTACTGAGAGTGATTTACTAGATGCCAAGTTCATAGATGCAGAAATTTCTTAAAGCTACAGTAAGTAATAACAGAGAATTCCCAACATGAATATCAGTAGGACCTGGCACCACAATATTATGCTGGTGAATTTAAAATTTATCCGTATAAATGCAGAGTTAAGAAAACAGAATTAATGTACCATTCCTCTTTTCTAGTGTAATAGTCCTTCTGGCAACACGAGGATGGATTAACAAAATCTTTTTTAAAATGTTGTCGGTTGTGTTTCTGTGAGTTGTTGTAGATGAAAAAAAATTGTCACATGGTGTAACCTGATGATGAACCTTTCTTTTAAAAAAAAAAGTTTCTTTCTTTGAAAATGGAACTATTTTCCTCTGTTCCCAAAGGTCTCTAAATACAAAGTCCAAATATCATTTAATTACTTAAAGAGAGTAAGTGCTTGGGGTGGGGAGAAGGGGCCAGGAGGCAGGGAGAGGAGGAACTGTCTTAATGAAACAAGTTACACTTTCAAAAAGATTTTACTTTGTAGTCATTCAAATGTAAGTAAGAAAACCAAAATATTAATGATATTAAAGTATACTAATGTACACTCTGCTTTTAAGGGGGAAAAATAATTTATTCAAGTAGCAAAAATAAATTAAAAACAATCAGTTAACCACCTGTGTTTGGATGAAATAAAACCTGGTAAAAACACTAACTCCTCTAATTAAATCTAAGACAATGGAATACATTCAAAACATTCTTGTCTCCTTACTTATATTCTCTCCCACATAGTCCTGCCTGTCCAAATCCCACTTCTACCTGTCCTATTACCACAGAGGCCAACAGAGTCTCCCAGTCCCTCAGGCTCCTGATCTAGGAGTCAGTCTGGACTCCTCACTATCCCTAATCCCCCATATGCAAGCTGCTGCCAAGGCCTGTCAGCCTCAACTTTGCAATACCTCACACTGACACCCTCTTCTCTCCTCTTACACTGCCACCACTCTGGTGCAGGCCCTATCACCTGACACTTGGATTACTATAATAGCCTGCTGGTGGGTCTGTCCACCTCAAGTCTTTCCCCACTCCAATCCATCCTCCATTCAGCCACCAAAGGGATTTTATTAACGTGCTGGTCCAAACATGTCATTCCCCTGGTAAGAAAACTGCAGTGGCTCCAAATCATCACCAGGAGCAAATACAAGCTGCTCTGCTTGCCATTCAAAGTCCTTCATAACCCAGCCCCCTCCTACTTTTCTAGTTTTCTTACTGCCCACCACATATTCTTCAATCCAGTGAGTCTGGACTCCTTGCTGTCCCACAAATAAGACATGCCATCTCTCAGCTCTGAGCATTTTCTCTGACTGTCCCTCTTCCATCTCATTGCCACCACTCGTTGCTTCCAGCCATTCGTAACTCCCATTAATTCTAGACCCCTCCCTCTCACTTTTTTCCTACTTATTCTACATATTGCTCATCTGCATATATGTTTTCTTGATGTTTCCCCAACTAGAATGTGAGTTCTTTGGGGACAAGGCCTGCCTTTTGCTTCTTTTTGTTTCTCCAGCACTTAGCACGGTGCCTTGCACACAGCAGGAACTTACTAAATGTTTACTGACTCCTCTTAAAATACTACATGAAGCCTTTCCTAAAACTCCCTCCTCCAAAGCTGGTACTGTCCTCCCCACCCCAAATTACTTTGTATACATTTTGCATTTTCTTATCTGTGTACACATTCCCCTCAAAGATCATAAACTTGAAGTTAGGGACAGTTTCATTTCTGTCTTTGTATCCCCTGAACCTATGTACCTGGTACATAATAGATGCTTAAAAATGCTTGTTTAAACTCTGAGGTACCACCTCACACCTATCACATTGGCTACTATGACAAAAGCAGAAAATGATAAATGTTGGAAAAGATGTAGAAAAATTATAACGCATTGTTAGTGGAGTTATAAACTGATTCAACCATTCTGGAGAGCAATTTGGAACTATGCCCAAAGGGCTATAAAACTATGCATACTCTTTGATCCAGCAATACCACTTCTAGGACTGTATCCCAAAGAGAACATAAAAATGGGAAAAGGACCCATATGTACAAAAACATTTATGGCAGCTCTTTTTGTGGTGGCAAAGAACTGGAAATCCAGCAATTGGGGAATGGCTGAACAAGTTGTGGTATATGAATTGTAATGGAATACTACTGTACTATAAGAAATGATGAGCAGGCAAACCTGGAAATACTTACATGAACTGATGCTGAGGGAAGGGAGCAGAACCAAAATACTATACAAAGTAACAGTAACACTGTGCGATGATCAACTTTGACAGACTTAGCTCTTTTCCCCAGTACAATGATCTAAGACAATTCCAAAAGATTCATGATGGAAAATGCTATCCACATCCAGAGTAAGAAATATGGAGTCTAAATGTAGATTGAAGCATACTATTTTCTCTTTTTTCTTTCCCATGGTTTTCCCCCTTTGTTCTAATTCTTCTTTCACAATGTGACAAATGTGGAAATATGTTTAGAGATTGTACATGTATAGCTCATATCAGATTGCTTGCTGTCTTGGGGAGAGGAGGGAGGGAGGAAAAATTTTTGGAACTCAAAATCTTATGAAAGTGAATGTTGCAGGCAGACTTCAGAAAAACCTGAAAAGATTTATATGAATTGATGCTGAATGAAGTGAGCAGAACCAGGAGAACAATGTACACAGTACCTTGACTGATTTTGATAGATTTAGCCCTTCTCAGCAATGCAAGGGCCTAAAACATTTCCAAAGGATTCATGATGGAAAATGCCATCCACATCCAGAGAAAGAACTATGGAGTCTGAATACAGAGCAAAGTAGTCTATTTTCTTTTTGTTTTGTTTTTTCTTTCTCATGGTTTCTCCCATTCATTATAATCTTCTATACAACATGACTAATGTGAAAATATGTTTAATAGGAATGTATATGTAAAGCCTGTATCAGATTACAGGCTGTCTTAGGGAAGGTGGGAGGAGGAGGAAATTTAAAACTTATGGAAGTAAATGTTGAAAACTAAAAATAAATTAATTACATTTTAAAAATTAAAAAAAGTGAATGTTGAAAATTATCTTTATAAGTAATTGGAAAAAATAAAATACTAAGTGGAAAAAATGTTTGCTTAATGAAAAACTTTGCCTCTCAAGTTTCCTGTATCTATCACCTTATCTCTTCCTCTTGACAGACAACCTCACTTCTTACTTTACTGAGAAGAGAGATGGAATGTTCCCTCTCTTCCCTTAGTCTACACCTCAAAATCTCTCTGTCCTCCCCAATTCTCTCTCTCCTCCTTTGATCCAATTTCTGCCAAAGAGTCGGTCCTTCTCTTTGCCCCGGTCAAACCTCCCACTTGTGCCTTTGGGACCATTCCCTCCTGAAGACCATTCCCTTTAATCATCCTGTTAGGAAGCAGGCAAAGTGTAAGGAACACTGACTCAGGAGTCAGGGGACCTAAGCTCAAATCCCACCTATGACAACTAGGTATGTAACCTTGTACAAGTTAATTAACCTTTCTAGGTCTTGGTCTCCTTATTTGTAAAAGTAGGGAAGTTAATCTAGATTGCCTCAGATTCTTTCCAACTCCAGATGTATGATTCTAAGATCTAATCTTCAACTGTTCCTTTCTATTGTTCCCTTCTCTGATGACTGCAAATTTGGATTGATGTTCAAATCTCCCCATCCTTAAAAAACCCTCACTTTGCCCATAACCAAAGAATTTAGGTAAACTAACACACTCACCTCTGCCCTCTCCCTGTCTCCCTTTTTTTTCTTACTTTTCTCTCCTCCCACATCTCCCCTCTTTCTTCTCCTACTTTTCCCCACACTCACATTTCTATTTTTTCCATTTTCATTGCACTGTCTTTCTTCACATTTCTATTTTTTCCATTTTTATTGCACTGTCTTTCTTCATAGGCCATAATCATGAAGTGACACATTTTGCAAATTACATACTGTAGTCACTGAATAAAGTATCATGTTCCCATTTCTGAATTTTTAAAATTGATGAGTTTATATTTTTCTCTAACAGAAAACTGAAATAAGTTGTCTCTTATTTAGATATGCACTGTACATGGACACTGTGGTCCATGCAAGAAAAAAAAAAGATTCCCCACTCTGGTTATCACTGGAGAAACAGAAAAGGAAGGAATGAGGAAAGGAGGCATAGGAGAGTGACAAGGCATCATAGGACTTATTTGTTTCCAGAGTAGAGTAGACCAGCACAAAGGTTTGCTGGAGAAGTTAACAATAAGTCATAGATTGCAAATAAACTATTTCATTCTACAGGGTTTGGCTGAGATGAAAAGCTTTCATTCCCCCTGGGAAGAGGCAGCCTCATGAAAGCACAATTTGTTCTACAACGGTCCCTGAAAAAAGTCCCCACCAATAACCACTATCAAGATCATGAAGGCCTTTAAATGCTAAACTGAGAAACTTGTATTTTATCGTGGGGCAATAGAGACCCTGAAATTTCTCAAGCAGGGGAATGACATGAACATACCTACAGTATGAAAAATAGAGAAATTTGAGGGCAGGGAGACCTAATCAGGAGGCTACTGTAGTAATTCAAAGACTGGAGGAGCTGATTTTAATGTCAGTGTCGGACTGGTGTCATGTGGGTCTTTGGGTGGCCAGTGCGGTTCCTAAGTCCAAAATGAAGGTAAGAGACGTTAAAAAGTCTTCAGAAATGACAAAACTTCGCAAGTGATTGGTTATGTGGAGTGAGAGTGAAGAATCAAGAATGACACAAAGGTTGCAAATCTAGGTGACTAGAATAACTGTGTAGCACTCTAAAAATTGAAAGATGGTGAGAAGGGGCAGACTGATGGAGAAAGGCTGATTACACATTATTTCCTCTCATGATCTCTATAATCTGGCCACAATGTGCTGTTTCCCATACACACAATTCCAAGCTGTCTCTAATGTCTGCAATGCTCCCCCTTCTCATCCTGCCTCTTAGAGCCCCTAATTCTCTTTCAGGATCAGTTCAATTGCTATCTCCTTCAAAACGAAAGAAGGAAGGAAATTAATATTTATTAAGCATTTATTACATGCCAGACATGCTACTAAGCACTTTGCAAACATCTCATTTGATCCTCACAACCACCTTGGGAGATAAATATTACCATCTCCATTTCACATTTGAAAAAACTAAGGTAGTCAGAGGTTAAAAGACTAACCCAGTGTCACATAAGTCAGAGACTGAGGTCAAATTTGAACTGAGGTCTTCCTGATTCTAAGTGCTCTAGCCACTGCACTACCTGTTGTTGTTCAGTTATGTTCAGTTCTTCCTGACCCTGTAGACCATATTGTCCATGGGGTTTTCTTGGCAAAGATACTGGGGGGGGGGGGGTTACCATTTCCTTCTCCAGTAGATTAAAGCACACAGAGGTTAAGTGACTTGCCCATGTTCACATAGTTAATGCATGTCTGAGGCTGATTTGAACTCGGGTCTTCATAATTCCAGGCCCAGCATTCTATCCACTCCGTTATCTAGCTGCTTCTAACTGCATCACCTAGCCTGTCTTTAAAGGGCCTTCAAAAGGACTTTGTGGATTTCATAAATTGTTAGTGTCCTACTCTACAAAATCATTTTTATTCACTTTATACATATTCTATGTACAAAAGTGAATGATATTGCCCAACCACCAGATGAATGTAAGTTCCTTGAGGGCAGGGATTATCTAGACCACTTTTATATTTGTAATCATAGCTGAGAGCCCGGCACATAAATGTTTAAAGTGTTTTTTGATTGACTGTTGTGCAATTTTTTTAAAAAACAAATCCTCTGTCTGTTTACACTTGAACTCCACCTACTCTGGCTTTGGAATACCTTTGCTCTTCAAACCCCAAGGTACTTTCTGTTCTATCCCAGAGCAGACTCTGAGAACACATCCACGAGAAAAAGGTAGGGTGTGGGGGTAGAGGCAGAAAGAACTAGAGTGAGAAGTTGGCAGGCCAAATAAAAATGCAAGAGAGGAAAAACTGAACGTCTTTCTTACCATACTGCCTTCTCCTTTAGGAGTCACACATATTCAAAAATAATCCACATTTATTCATAGACAGTCATTGTTGCTGTGCCTAAGCTATGAAGTGTTAGTCACTTCAAAACAACATTAGACAACCATGTCGGCAGTAAGGAACCTTTTTACAGAAGATGCCAGGGCCTTCCTGACTTCTAAAAGTAAACAAATATAAAAGGTAGGATATTTTGGGGAGTTATAAATGAGGCAGGGGTAATGGGGACTCATTTCTCTGTAGAGGCAGCTTTTTCCCCCTTCCCTCACTAAGGCCTTGCAGAGCTGCTCTTCCCATCTGCTCAAGAAGCTGCTGCCCATTTCTAATCAAGATTCTTCCAGGGCTTCCAAATTCTAAAAAACTCTGAACAAACCATTTAGATGTTTACATCTCAGAGACTTGGCACAGAGCCCTCAGGCCTCATGTACCTCTGCCTTGTGCAACCTGAAGACTGGAGGCACTTCTAATGTCAGTATTGGACTAGGGTCACAAGGGTCTTTGGGTAGCAGATGTGGTTCCTGAGCTTGGATGACTCTGAAAACCACTAGCTTACACTGTGTTAACTGAAACTTAGAGCTTGTTTTATTTTAACCATTTAGCAAACACCTAAGGGTTTCTCTCAACTTTAAGATTCTCCAGGAAACAAAATGGATAACCTGCTTTTAACCATTTTGCTCATTTTGTCCATATTCAACATAGCCTATTCTTAGGCAAAACTGTGAAACTGGCAAAAATCTACCCCCAAGTACTTCATCCTCCTGCATTCACTATCATGCTTGGGCAATTTCTTTATGCCGTCCCTGAATGACCAGGGACTCTCTGTGCAGTTCCTTTCCGGGTCCTTGGCCCAAGTTTCAACCTTCCTTGACCCTTACTTACATCAAAATTTTCTAATAGCAGTCCATCAATTCAGAGCTCTGCTCTCTACCAAATGACATTTAACTAGTGAACTTGGGATTCAAACATGTTAATGTGCAATTCTAGAACTGTTACTCAAAACACTATGATAGTAGTCTTTCATATAAATCATATATGAGAACACTTTGTGAAGAGCAGCCTCATTTAGTGACCACCTTTCCTCTACATAACACTCCATTTCAGAGGAATTTATATGGCAAGCACATTCTTTATGATTTCTTAAGAGAGAAAAAGTTAAGGAAAAACTATTACATAGTGAGAGAAATTGTTATTTCTCTCTTACATTAATAATCAATTATTGAATTAGGACTCAGGTTTTTCCCCTTCCTATTTTCTCATTTGCTACTAGGTCAAATCAGCCTCTGAAGAACAGGACTGATAATGAGATTGGATTTAACATTGTACTCAATCTTGTTCTTGAAGGGGGTGAAAGGGTGGGCTGGGGGTGAGGGGTATAGATCCTTTGTCTAGATTGCCCCAGGCTGGGGATAGTCTGGGTAGTGATAAGGAAGAGGGACATAATCAAAGTCACATCCCCCATATAATCAAAGTCACATCCCCCAGTCCCTTATTAGAATAGGTCCACCTCTCATTAAAATATTCATTCTTCTCATTAACTGTTAACCAATTAGAGTTGATTGCCATCTGTCAGCCACTCTTCCAAGGGCATGTAAGTGTTAGCAGGCCACCATAATGGGTCTTTGGTTCATGAAAGACAACCAAATGACCATTCTTTTATTATTCACTAGTCATAATTAATAAAATGATTAATTGTCTAGAAATCAGATCTCTTGAACTTTTTATACATAACACATAGTAAAAGCAAATTCTAAACTTTATTACTAGAAATGGAGATATAAGACTATTAGAACAGTTCAAAATTGGGACAGATTGCCTCAGGAGGCTAAGCATTTTCTCTCACAAGTAGGCAAAAAGAACAAAGGCTGAAGGAATATTTGTAGGGGATACTACAGACAAGATTTCTTCCTCAGGTACTGGTTGGACAAGGTGATCTCTGATATCTCTTCCAGCTCTGAGAATCTGGGATGCTATGAAACACATTACAGTGGTCTAGAATTCCCAAGGAATGAATTTCACAGATAGCTGAGGGTTAACACTAGGTATTTGATCTTTGTGATTTTAAAAATTGTAGTGAGTTTCTTTCTAAAATGTATTATATGTTTTCCTGACTTCTCAAGTAAGATATTCTAAACATAACTGATCATTTTAAAATTTCTAATCCTTAGAGTAACCAAAAATAGAAGCTGCTTCACAAATATAAATATGAGAAAGGGAATTCCCTATCACTGAAAGTGTTGTTCACAAAGAGACTGGATGATGATTTCTAGCTAATCTTCCAACTATAAGATTCTATGATCGTCAGGCTATAAGGCCCAGAGGGTAACATTTCCTGAACGTGTAGTGCAATGGAAAGATAACAGGATTTGGAGCCTGCAAACCTGGGTTCAAATCCTGACTTTGCCACTTATCACCTCTGTGATCTTAGGTAAATCACAAGTCAGGTCAGATGACCCAAAAGTCCTTTTCAGTTCTAAATCTATAATCCTACAATCCCTCCCTAAACACACACGCTCATAGGCTCCTAACTGTACCTAGATGTTTATTCTGGCTCTCTCTCAAACAAGATTCTATTGACTAGCACTTTTCCCTACCCACAACCATATCCTTGCTTCTAACAAAAGAATTCAAGATTTATTGATGGAAAGGACCTGAGACATAATCTAGTGGAACCCTCTCCTCTTACACATCATGAAACCAAGGCCCAGTGACATACAGTAACTTAAGTGACAAGTCAAAATATCACAAAGGCAGTAAGTAGCATTGTATCATAGGATAACAGATTTGGAGTTAAAAGAGACCTTAAAGGTCACTTAGTCTAGTTCCTCCCCTCCATTTGACACGTGAAGAATCTGAGGTACAAAGAGTTTAAAAGTTGGTTGGCTTGCTTGCCCAAGGTCATGCAAGGAATTAGCATCCATAGAGGAATATGAACCCAGGTATTCTGACTCCAAATTTGATGCCCTTTCCACTGCACCACACTAATTACTGCTGACCCTATTCTGTTTTTCAACTCACTACCATCCTATAACTTCTGTATGAATATAATTCCCTGTACAAATCCCTTATATTTCTCTAATTTACTCTTATCTTAACCTCTGTCCCTGTCACCCCACTTCCTGTTGAATCCAAATTCCACAAAGACAAACGTTTATTAGTAAACATAGTTATCAACTTTTCCTAACATCTATTTGCTTTAATGAAAACCACTCTCCCCAGAGGATGCCCCATCCATTCTGTTCCACAGAAGCTTCGAGTATCCCACTGTCACTTCTGAATTGAAACAGCAAATATTAAGGGTCTACGATGTCCAAATCAATGTGATGAGACACCAGGTGTACAAAAACTAAAAATGACATGGTCCCTCCCTTAAAGAACTTGCTATCTACTAGGGAGATCAAATCCAGCAGTAACCAAATAATGACAGAACTTGATTAGGTAGAGGGGAAGTGGCTATATGCACAGTATTTCTCACATTCACTCTTTTCATAGAAGGAGATCTCCAAAGAAATCAGAAGATCCCCAAAGCTCCAATATTTACCAACTATGAGACTACTTACTAGCTATAAGGCTGTCAAAGTTATTTTCCTAAAGGTCTGATCATTCCATTGGCCTCCCTCCCCCAACAATGCCAGGGGCTTCCTATTGCCTAACAAATCAAGTATAAACTCCTCTATTTGACAAATAGATCTCCTCACAACTTGTTTCCTTCCAAGGTTTCAAGTCTTCTACTTGACTCAACTCCTCAAACTCTGTACTCCAGCTACACAGGCCTGCACATGCACTTGAGTGCTCTTGCATGCATGCATGCATGTGCGCGCGCGCACACACACGTACCTCATCCCACTTTCTGCCTTTGCACTGGCTCCCGCCCACACCTGGAAAACACCCAGGTCCTCCTCATCTCATCTTCTAGGAATCACTGGTGTCCTTCAATGCTCTGTCCAAGCCTCACCACTCACGTCTCAAAGCCTTTCCTGTTCCACACAGCAGCTGGTACCTTCCTTCCCCAAACTAACTTGCATTAATTTTGTGTGTGTGTGTATTTGTATGTATACTTGTACCTATGTGTGCATATGCTGTCTCCTCCATTAGAATAGAAGCTCCTCAAGGGCAAGTATCCCTAAGTAATAGTAGTGTCTTACACATAATAATGCTTATTGATAGACAAGTCATTTAGCCTCTTTAAGCCTTAGACTCATCTGTAAAATGGAGTTAACAATAAGCTACTTCATTCACAAGGTTACTGTGGAAAAAACCCCAACACTTTAAAGTCTCCAAAGGCCTACGTAAATATAAGTTATTAGCATCACTAGTCCACACCCAATACCCTGGCCTAGGCTCTCGTTACCACCTCCCCAACAGTCTCCTAAATTCTTCCCACCTTTGCTACAATATTCATGTTTTATCACCACCCTAATACCCAAGCTTCTGAACTCCTTTTACATCCATCTCCTCTTTATATAACCTTCCCCCCAAGGAGTCAAATCCTAAACTTTATCATCTATAGAAACTGCTCAACCTACAAGACATGTCAAATTAAGAAATCCCTTCTCTGACCTCAGTGTCCTGTGATTCTACCTTTCTAGATCCTAAAATTTCTGAATACTAATAGATGCATATACATCAGAGAGAGGGGGGAGTAATTTTTAACGGGGGAAGTGAGGGCAGTGGCATTTGAGTTGGGCTTGAAAGGATGGGTGAGGAGTTCATAGAGGATCACAGGATGATGATAAAACATGAATACTGAAGTCAACCAGGGATTGTGAAAGGAAACAGGAAAGACAGGAAGACAATCAATGAAGTGATGAAATCCTTGCAAAAGGTTAAAAAGTATCCTAAGGCAGTCAGTGCTTCCTATTTTTTTGAGGGCTCTTTTTATAATAAAATTTTTACTGGATTCCAAATGATAGTACTAGTATCCAATAATTGGAAAAAAAAAAACACCAAACACCTTGTAGTAGGAATATGTAACCAGCTACATGATCCTCTGATGTTTCTTTTCTTAAACTCCTTTTTATCACTTGGGGTCCATCTTGCAACTCAGACTTGTGACAGTTTTAATTTGTTGTGGAACTTTACTAGCCAGCTTGCTGAAATACCCCATATTTTGGCCTCTCCCGACTGTGTATTCTAATAAGCTACCATCCCTTGCCCTGTTACTTAGTATAAGGCCTTCACTGTCAAGATGGTCTGAAGTTGGAACATTGTATGATCCTTCATCTACCCTGCATTTAGAGGTAAGACCTACCACCACTTGAATGTTTGGGAGGAAATGCCCTCTCCTCAGTCATAAATAAGGACTGAATGCCTTATTTCTGTTTAGATGGTCAGGGAACGCCATAGAAAATCACTATAAAAACTCCACTCAAATCCCCAGTCAGCAGAGTAATCACTGACAACCTCTGGACCACGCCTGGCCTGGACATCCACTCCCCCATCCCAGAGGGATGTACCAGTCCCTGGTACAGGGCTGCCCCGGGGCTCTGCCCCAACTCTCCTTCCCTGTTTAGATACCATTGAACCATAGATACCACCTCTAGACCACTGTAGCCAACCCACCGACTGAGAAGCCTGGGGTCAACACTAACAAAAAAAGCTTCCTGTAAGAATTCCTGAAGTTGTCCCTTCCTGACAGAATCCAACTGAACTAGATGGGTAACAAGTCAAGCCTGAGTCACAGGTATCTTCCTTTAGTTCATGAGCTGCTGACCAAAGTAGAGATTAGGTGTCCTGGCAGCTATAAGGCCCAGGTCACTGAACCTCATGTTTCATCAACAGATGGAATCCCTCACCCATATCCCTCTCTTAGCTCACAAATCATTGTCCAAACCTGGGACAACTCAGCCAGTCAGATACACGGATATCCTGATAAGCAGCACCTGTGAGCTAAGGGAACTGGTATTTCAACAGGAAGGTCTTCTCTCTCCCTCTAGATCCATGAGTTACTGACCAAGATTAGGACTAGGATCTTCTGCAGTCACACCGTTATCTTGATAAACATGGTACTGTGATTTAGGATTCTAATGCAAGGGCTAAGGGTCTTAATCCTGTGCCTCTGAGGCAAAGAACTCATTCTTTTCTATTAGATCTATGAGTACTGATCAATGCTATGACTAGTACCCTTGGCAGGGCCTGGACCATGAGCCTCAGCAACAGGCAACCCCCTTCTATTTGACCCCCATAAGCCACTAACTAGTGGCAGAGCTCCAAGTCAGTTGTGCCTCAATAGTAGAGAACTATCCACCTGTGGTCAAGGAAAGGCTAGAGAGACATACCTCATAACAAAAAGCTACAGTGGATTCAGGAACACTTTTAAGTGGTCTGTGACTGATGAGAAAACAAGTCTGACACCTTAAGAAATCCAACAATAAACAACTTCGATGACCTATTCCAGAAGGAGCAGCAGAAAATGTCATATTTCATTCTGAAAGGCCAGAAAAAAAAATGCTTCCTACTTGGCATAAATAAATGACACAAAACCTGTTATTCATGCTGTATATTTTGCTGATGCTGAAGATCAAAACTTGATGAGCATAGAGACCACTTTAAATAACTCTGTTCTCTTGAGGGGTCCACAGCCTGGAGCTTGGGAACCACTATATTAGAAGTCAGTAGATGGCAGCCACAAAGATTAGAAATAGGCTTTACATGAAAATAATATCAACTTCAAAGAAAAAGAACCACCTATTTACTTCTCTTCATTTGAAATCTATGTTGTCTATTTATACCACCATTCTCAAATAATGAATTTTACTGTCTATCACTCCCTCTGGACTTTTTTTTTAGAAAGTATGGTAAAAACACCATTCCTGAAGTCATATAACAAGCTCTAATTCTGCTTAGTGATCTCATCGGGTCCCATAGATTCAATGATCATTTCCAGGCCAATAATTGTCAGATATATTTGTCCAGCTCAAAACATCTTTTCTGACTGCCACCTGTAGCTGTTTGGAGAACATCTTACATTGGACATCTCACAGATTCTTAAACCCTACATGTCCAAAACTGAACTCATCATCTTTCCCTCCTAACCCTCCCATTTTCCTAACTCCCTTATCACTGTCAATAACACCATCCTCCCTGTCACTCCGGTTTACCACCTAGGTGTCATCCTCAACGCTTCACTCTCTCCCACCTCCCAGATCCAATCATCTGACAAGCCCTATCATTTCTATCTTTATAATAACTCTTGGACATGTCACATGTATTTCCTCTAACACTACCACCACCTGGTTCAGGCCCTCATCACCTCAACCCAAGACATCTGCAAGACCTTTCAGTTTGGTCTCTCTTCACTCCATACATCCTCCTCTCACCTATCAAAATGAGCTTCCTACAGTACAGGTCTGACCATGTCCCTCATTGATTTGATCAATTCCAGTGACTCTTTATTACCACCAGGACCAAATATAAAATCCTCTGTTTAGCTCTTAAAGTCTTGGTAACCTGGCCCTCTTCTACCTGTCCAATCTTCTTACACCTTGCTCCCTCAATGGACTCTGTGGCCCAGTGACACTGTCCTCCTTGCCGCTCCTCTGGGCATCTTCACTGACTGTCCCCCATGTCTGGGACTCCTTTCTCAGTCCTCAGTTCCTCCTCCTGGCTTCCTCCAATACTCATCTAAAATACCACCTTTGTCAAGAAGTCCTTCCTGGGCCTCCTTTGCTTTCAAGATGATATCCAATTTATCATATATATATATATATATATACATATATATATATATATATATCTTGTTTGTATATTGTCTCTTCCATTTGGCTGTGAGCTCCTTGAGAGTAGAGACTGGTTCTTCCTTTCTTTGTATCCTCAGCCTTCAGCATAGTGCCTAGCACACAGTAGGTACTTAATAAATGCTAGTCAACTCTGACACTAACTCTATGGCCATGACCAAGTTACCTAACCTCTCAGCGTCTCAGTTTCATCATCTGTAAAATGGGGGATAATGATACACTTCCTACAGAGCTCTTATAAAAAAAGGGGGCTTTGTAATTTTTATATGCACTATGTAAATGTGCTATTTTTTTCCATCCTTAACATAAGGTTCATTTTTCCCTTCTACCCCTCAAAACTCTTCACTTTCCTAAATTTACTAACCTCTGTTTCCAGAGGACCTCAAGCATAAAACAAGACCACAGCTACAAATGCCCTGAACTAGTTTCCAACCTTTTAATTTCCCAACTGGATTCTTCCTGTTTTCTTATTTCTCCTTCTTTCACACTTCCCTGTGGTGATCTTTTAGACTATTTGAGGACATGGATCTCATTATATGACTCTTCTGTATTGCCCATAGTGCATAGCAGCATGTTGGATTTAAAAGAGAACAACAAAGATTTTTGATTCAACAGAACTGGAATGGAATGATAAAGACTGAGAGGAAGAAAAGCAGGGACAGGGGAAGTTAGGTTAGAAAGGGTCATTTCAAGGAAATTCAGAGCTGTTTTCCAGGACAGTGTGTACCAGACACCTGCAGCTTTCCAAAACAGGAAGTTATGGTGGACGGCAACTTGAACTCTCAGGAGAAAAAGGTTAACAGACAAACTTTTAATATGAGAGTAAAGTTCCTCTTTCTCCCAGAGATACTAGAGAGGAAATTCTATTACACCTTCTCCAAATCCCAACACAGCCCTTTTTAAAAAGAGTTGTTCATTTCAGATAGGGAAAGAAGGTATAGATAGATGTCCCTACATCTGGTCAGTTCTCCCTATAGCAAGTGCCTGTCCTGAAAATTTCACAAAAGTTACTGAAGTATATACAAGGTTCCACCTTTGCCTAGGTATAAGGTCACTATGCTACTCACTGATCTTTCCAAGCTTCATGAAATTGTGATTTCTAACTATTTATTACAAAAGTCCTTCAGCACAATGAAGGAATCTGTATATACTCTTAAACTTGTTATAATGGGATTTGATCTATGTTACCTTTAACTCAAAACCATGAATCATTCATTCACTCAACAAATATTCATGAAACATATGCTTAGTTAGCACTCTGGTGGGGACATCCTACCACACAAGTAGCAGTACCCATAGAAAGATATGGTCCTATAGCACAGTTCAGTTCAGTTACAGTCCAACATGGATGACTGGACAAACATAAATGTGTTTGTCTTTGATACCCAATTCAGTTGTAATTCAGAGCAATACCTTAAGCACAGAAATGCTGAAAAGAATAAGAGAAGGTACTGAAATTGGTTCTAGTAAAGTTACCAGAGTTAAGTGTGAAAACATTTCATTACATGAACCTGCCAACTTTTTCAGCCTTATTTCTCATTACTTTCCCATATAAACCCCTCCTCACCTTCAGCTTCTGGAGACCTGGAAATCCTTTCTTCCACCATCTCTGCCCACACAATTACACCCACTTTTGGAGGCCTAATCCAAATCTACACCTCCTACCTTCTCCGGTTTCTTTCAAGTTCCAGGTAAAATCCCACTTCTGTGAGGAAGACTTTCTGGATCATCCTTAATGTTAGTGCCTTTGCTCTGCTTACAATCTCCACTTGATCGTGGGCACATTTCATTTATACCTAGCTGTTTTCATATCATCTCCCCCATTAACCTGTGAGCACCTTGGGGCAGGAACTATCTTTTACCTTTCTTCGTATCCATAGTCCTTAGCACAGTGTCTTGCACACTATGGTATACTTAAGTTGGTGCTTAATAAATGCTTGTTAACCACAAAAATGCTTTCTGACTGACAAATCCAACCTCCTCCAGTCTTTACCAATTGCTCCAACCAGAAATGTTATCTCCCACCTATAAATTCTTATGGAATTTACTACTTGCCTGTACCATTCATATGGCATTTAATATACACTGTCCAACATTGTAGTGATCCTCATAAATATCTTATCTTCTCCCCTACTAGACTGGAGGCTCATGGATGACAATGACCATAGCTCATGGATTTTTAATATCCCCTGCAGTACCCAAAACAGCAGCTTGTACATAAGAAATGCTCAATAATTGGGGAGGTCAGGTAGCACAGCAAGTAAGAGCACTAGCCCCAGTGTCGGGATGACCTGGGGATCGAATCCCGGGCTCAGACACTTAGCACCCACCCAGAAACACCTGGCTGTGTAACCTTGAGCAAGTTACTTAACCCCAATTGCTTTAAAAAAAAAATGCTCAATAAATATTTGCTGGATGAATGAATGACTCAACATGTGATAAACCAATTTGTAAGGAAGCATTATGTAGATGTGAATTCTGTGGCATTCAGCAAACATTTTTCAACAAGTGTTGGAATATATGTAAAAAGAAAGAAAAGAACACCACAATTACCAGATTAAAAATGCAAAAAAAAAAAACATTCAGAAGTGAATAAGAGGGTCATTTCATAATTACCATTTTTAATGCAATACACACTTTAAAAAACCCAAACTATAAAACTGAAATTCACTATTCTTTTTATACTGAAATGCTGATGTTTGCTGATGATTACTAAGTTCATAATAATGAATTTTAATTAAAAAAAAAAAGAACATGAGGCCTGGGATCTGGGGAGAACTGGATTTGGATCCCACCTGACACTACCTATGTTATTTAATCTCTCTGGGCCTCAGTTTGCTTCTCTTTAAAATGAGAATAATAACAGCAGTACCTAAATCAAAGGCTTCCCATGAGGATCAAATGGGATAATTATGTAAAGTGCTCTGCAGATCTTAAATTTATAGATAATTTAAATAAACATATAAGTGGCAGTTATTATTAGTACATGTTAAGAAGGCAACGAAGGAAGAAAGATACATACTGGTGCCTTATAAAGCCATGAGGCAGGAAGAACTGCCACACTGCATCATATTATATGTTAAAATATCATGTGATTGTCTTTTTAGGGCAGTTTGTTGCAGTGGAAAGAGTGATGAATTAGTAAAAGTCAAAAGACGTAATATAATCATCTCGGGCATCAATCTCCTTATCTGTAAAATTCAGTTTGTACAAGATGGCTCTCTGATGTCCCTTCTAGCTCTAAATTTTCACTGTGACCCTGGGAAAATCGTTTGATCTCTTTAGGCCTTAATTTCCTCATGTCTCAAAGAGGGAATTAGACTAGATGACTTCTAAGATAACCTCCAACTTTAAAACTATGATCATATGTAACTTAAATAATAAATCCCATTGGACCAATCCAAAAGGAATCTGCCTTCTTCTAAATTCCACAAAGAAGAATCAATGAACTAACAAAAAATATTGGGAGTGACTACTGCTATATCCATAGCATTGCATTAGGCACTTAAGAAACAAGACACAGGGAAGTTTAAATCAGGGTCTTGGACTTTAAGGAGCTGTCAATCTACTTATGATTTTATGTTATATTTATATGTTTATATTATGAGGATAATATGTAGACATGAGTCTTTTGAAAGAAAAATGAGCAGAATTTGGTGGACCGGATATGAAATAGATGAGTCAAAGATGATCCCAGTTTTTATCAAGAGAGATTAAAAAAAAAAGATTGGTGGCAGAGGAAGGGAATCAAGAGAAAGAGCTAGTTGGTGAGGAAGAAAGAATTTAGTTTGGCACATACTGAGTGTGAGGCACCAGCAGGGCTTTTAAGTGGAAATACACACTAAAGCAGTGGATTCTGTGGCATTCAACAAGTGTGGGGTGTGACTTGGAGGTTTCCTAGGTGGAAAAGAATGGCACTGCCTACTTCACTCATGCTAGAAACTTTGGGTTCATCTTTGACTAATTCATTTCACCAGTCCACCAAATTCTGCTCAATTTTCTTTCAAAAGACTCTCTTATCTGACCCTGCCTTTCCATTCCACTTGCTATCTCACAAATCTAGGTTTTTATCATTTTAACATTTTTTATTATTAAATCACATATTGCCTTCTATCGTTTAACTTGGATGGGTTTACAGGCAAGGTAAAATAATATTTAAATTGCTTATTTAATTCTACAGGAAGCCTTCCCTAACTCCTCTTAATTCCAGCACTTTCTCTCTATCAGTTATTATTTATCCTGTATATGGCTTGCTTTGTGTATATATAAATATATATGTGTGCATAAGTATGTATCTCCTTATTAAGATTGCAAACTCGTGGGGCAAGTACCATCTTCCCCCTTCATTTGTGTTACCAAGTTTAGCACAGTTTGTGCACATAGTAGGCACTTAATAAATGTTTGTTAAATTGAAGCAATCCCCCTTCCTCACAGTTAAAAAAGGTTTTACGAGATCTCCTCCAAGGGAGCTCCATGTTACAGGTGAGGAAGCAAACTACAAAGAGGCAGCTTCGTCTGAGGTCAGGTCTGGATTCCACCACTTTTTCTGTGCCACTTACCACCTATGGGAATGTAACTCGTCCCCTCCCCTTTCGTGGCCTCAGTTTCCTGACCTGTAAACTACGTGGGAAGGCCTAACCAGCTGCGGAGTCCCTTCCAGCCCTGAATCCAGGGTCCCCTCGAATCTCAGAGAAGCTGAGGGATTTGGCTGGGCTCACACAGGTATAAGAGCCGAGTCCAGGATTCCCCAAATCAATTCTGCTAAATGGGGACCAAGAGAAATGCCCTTCTTCCCCCCAGTACCCAGGGTATCACCCGCCATGGAAGGCTAAGTAAAAGATGGCCCGGGTAGACACAGGCTTTGCTTTCGTTTCTTGGGGTAGAGGGGCAAAGAGACAACTAGCCCAGCAAGGCGCAAACCAAACTAGCAAACCAACCTCCCTCCCCTCGCCCCCCCACGCTTAACACGCGGTCCCACATGGCGCACACATGCGTAGAACGCTGCTCCGGGAACGACTCCCCCGCCCCTTCTCGCCTTCACCCCCCACGCATGCGCGGAGCTCCGCGAGCCGGTACCTGGGGGAAGCCGGCGGCCCCCACTTTCTTCTTCTTGCTACTGCTGTATCCGCCGCTGCCGTTGTTCGCAGGGCTGGCTGGTCTTTTCTTGCTATTTCTCGCCGTCGTGGGAGTGGCGGCCGTAGCGGCCACAATTGGGAGTTGCGCGGCCATCACTCCCCCTGCCCTCGCCCCCTCCCCTCCTCCTCTTCCCACTCGTCCCCTCCCTCGGGTCTCGGGCTTGCGAGGCCGCTTCCGCCTCTCCTGGAAAAACCTGGGCCGGATTCGGAACGTGCTTGCGTAGCCCTTCTCGCCGCAGCCAAAACCCGGAAGGCCGGATGAGCCCGGGGCCATGGACTGGGCAAGCAGGGGCTGGAGGACTGACGGCGAGGGGCCTGGGGCGCGCTTCCCCTCCAGCATTATTGGTTTGAGACTTAGTGTGAAGGAAGCCTGGCACACGTTGTAGTAGGCGCTTAATAAATGCTGTTTCATTGCAAGCCACTGCCATTACCTCCATGAGTGCAGTTAAAAACTAGGAGCAATTTGTAGGGGCTTGGCTTTTGTTGTTGTTTTTAAACACCTTTTTTTCCCCTAAACAATGTATCAGCCTGTTTTTTTTCCTTACGTGCTAACCACTAGCTCATATTGGAAAGGAATGTTTTTAAAAGCCCAGTGATGTCTTTTTTATTATTTAACCTTGTTAACTGAACACTTAATATTGGCTGGGTGCATAGTAGAGTCAAACAAAATAAAAGAAGAGCCAGGCCTGGCTTTTTATATGGACGGCCCCCTTTAAAGTGTATCAGTATGTGATGAATGCCCTTTTCACGTCCAGACTACAGCCGTCCCTGTGGTCTTGTTAGTAGTTACTCTTCCCTGAGGATGACGCGAAACATTCATTTTAACCACTGCAAAATAAAACATTTCACACTAACACGAAGCTTCCATAGAATGCTGCTTTTCCCCACCCTCACGCCCTTTTTTTCCTATAATGAAGTATGACAAAAGCTTGGGGAAAGTCACCAGCAGTGGAAGACTAGCCCATTACATTCACTCTCCAAAGTAATTGTCAACATCTCTCCCAGCAACTATAACCCTTTCCCCAGGCTAAAACCTTCCTTAGACCATTTCTCTACCATTGACAAAAATAGACTAGAACACCTAGGTAACAGCCTACTATTGCTTATGGCTCCAACCTCTAGTATTTCTTACAAAGAAGTGAAATATTTTCTATTAAAATCCTCTCATTCACGGGGGAAAATCAATTATGACATTGCAGTATGCATTTTAAAAAGCAAACGTGATTTTTAAAAAGTGATTAAAACCCAGAAATACCACTGCTTGGCATAGACCCCTCCTCAAGGACAATCAAGAAAAATTAAAAAATTTTAAATCCCTGTACATCAAAATATTTATAGCACTTTTTGTAGTATCGAAAAACTTAACTGTTTCCTGCCACTTTTCTTTGGAATATACTTTAGCCCCTTGCTGATGGCCATGATCCCTTGCAGATCTGACATAGCTAATCCCCTTTAATGGTTCCCTAGCCTAAACGTCGGGTTTAAGATTATCGGACCCCGAAGCAGGAAGAACCGCCTATTTTGTGGGCTATACAAGGAGCTAAGTGCCTTTTTCTGCTTTGGACTTCAGTCGAGGAGGTGGAGGGGATTTCTCTCCCCTTCTTCCCAGCAGCAACGGTGACTACAAGCAGGACAGCAGGAATAGTATTTGTCTCAGGGAGCTTTCTTCTGTCTTTGTGATTCTAACCTTAGCACACGGCTCTTTTCCTGCTTTATAGATAATCTGAGGATTGAAAGTTGCTTTCAACCCAGCTATCCATCTGATGGTGATTAACTCAGGCTTCCCAAAGAAAAGTGTAACCCCTAGATCAATCATTCTATAGCTGATCAACTAAATACAGTCCAAGTTATGCTCTGGCTGGCCAAGAGACCTGGATCTTGTGAGATGCACACATAGAGCAGGTCTGTGGTAAGTGCAAAATATCCTAAATATCTATTTAGCATGCCCACAGAGTAATTTTTACCCCCTAAGGGAGTCTAATCATAAGTGATTATTTGAGATGTTTATGTTGTTGTATGTTATGTTGTTTGAGTTCTTTTGTGTCTTAAGCATTATTTTTGGTGGAAGAAATAAACTGTTATCTTATACCTGATATTCATATTGCTTCATATATTGTGCATTGAATATCTTTTCTAGGAAGGACCCTGGTACCCACATTCTGGGGAAACCCTAGACAAGAGCCATACCCTAAACTCTATTTTAAACGTTTTCGTATGTTTTCTATGGTGGGGGCAGAGCCAGAAAAAAAAAATCTGCCCCCATTCTATCACAGAAGTGATATAAAAACATGGGATAATAATTTTTAAAACACCGTTTGAATAGGTATAAGAAAAAAGGCTTAGAGTTGGCTTTAACATACAACAACAGTAATAATTTGTGTTTTATTGCAGTTTATTCAACAAATACAAATATCTTTATGAATATTTTTGAAAGAATAATTCTGTTCTGATTTTCTTTTTAATACCAGAAAAACACGTAATGTACTGAGTAGCTGAAAATTAAATTGTAATGCCAAGTACACTAAAAAATAACAAGTTATTAATGTACCAGTAAAAAATAAGCATCAAGGTTTGAACCCTTTTTATCTTCATCCAATAAAACTACTTTAAATGGATAACAAAGGCTGTATCTGTTCTTGGTCTCTTTTTCACTCTCTCCTTTGGCAATCTCATTTACTGCTTCAGCTATCATCTTTATGCATATGACTCCCAAATATCCATCTTTCATCTTGACCTTTTATGAGCTCCAGACTAATCTTCAACTGCCTAGAAAACATTACCTGCATGACCTTCCATTGCCTCAAATTCAGTGTATCCAAAACAGAGCTTTTTATGTTTTACTTAAACATGTTCGTCCTTCTGACTTTGATATTGCTGTACATGACGCTACCATTCACTCTTTTTCCCTGATCTTTCAAAGCTTTGGGGTAATCTTTGATGCTTTCTTTTTCCTTGATTTTCTTATTCAATCCATTAACAAGTTCTGCCTTTCCATTCTGATAATCTCTTAGGTCTCTATTCCTACTGCCATCATCTTAAGTGGTGATAAGGCCTCCTTCCCCTTATCTCTCCATACCATTGCTGGAATAATATTTCTCTGGTTGAGTCACTGCTCTGCTAAAAAATATTCCAATTTCTCCGTTGGCCACTGAGCAAAGTTCAAACTCCTTGGTCTGGCATTCTACAATCTGGTGCCACCTTTTTCTTTCAAGCTTTATTTCATATTATGCCCTCTAAATATTGTGTGCTACAGTCAAACTGATTACTCTAGCCTCCTGAATAAACCCGCTACTCTTGATGTATGGGCATTTGCTTGCTTACAGTGTTATCCATGACTGGAATGAACTCCCTCCCCTACCTAACCCCCAGGGAGACAGCCCAGTAACTGGTGCATAGGTTAAAAGATCAAAAATTCTGGTCCCGTAATTCAAAGCAGATCTAGAAACTTTTTCATATGTATCTGGTTAAATGGTATTGCCCATAGCAAACCTGAAGTTTTAATTATGAAACTCTTCTATCATGTTTACCATCATTTATAAAATGACATTTGGGGTTTGCAAGGTAAACACTACCAAATCCTTTATAGATGCAAACACAAAGACAATTTTGTTCAACATTCAACATTATCATTTTGAAACTACACATAAAATGTTCCACAAACATGTTCACTGTCATGGATGAGGTCTTGTACAAAGTGCAGCAGTGAGATTACCTGTAAATGGTATGGTTCTTCAGATGCTCCTATTTGTGGATAAAATTGTATTGATTAAATCGAACTTCAGCAGACTATAGGGACTCTTCAGTGAGAACCACAACTCTGCAAAAGAAATCAGTTTATCCACATCCAGAGAAAGAACTATGAAGTCTGAATGCAAATCGAAGCATTCTATTTTCACTTTTTTTTGGTTTGGTTTTTGTTTTTGGTGGCTTTTTCCTTTTGTTCAGCTTCTTTCAGAACATAACTAATGTGGAAATATGTTTACATGATTGCACATGTACAACCTTTATCAGATTGCTTGCTGATAGGGAGTGGGCATGGGAGGGAAGGAGAGAGAAAAAAATTTGGAACTTAAAATCTTATTAACAATGAACATTAAAAAAAGAGAGAGAGAGATTGGCCTACTAATCCACAGTTTAAAGAAAGACCCTAAAAAATGTAAATAGCCCAGATGGCATGACAATTCACCAAAAAGAGGCAGAAGATACAAAATTCCTCTGTACTTATTTTTTTTTTAATTATAAAAGAGCTTTTGATTCAGTAGGGCAAAATACCTCTTTAAAGGCTGTCATCCAACAAGAAGTCTCCCTTGTATGTCAATCATTCAATCAATAAGCCCTTTTTAAGCTCTTCCTATGTTCTAGGAACTGTACTAGATACTAGAGGAACAAAGACCAGATAAATAAACAAGCAAATAAATGAATGAGTAAACTATTCCTGCTCTCAAGGAGGTATTAGATTATACAAGCTTCCGTGAAAGATATAACAACAGAGATAAACTTGTTTGAGAAGCTTTTGACTATCAACTTTAATTGAGGTATAATTAAGGCATAAACTCACCTAGCGTATTTTCCACTGATGAGATTTAAAACAGGGTCCAAGTTGAAAAGTAGTTCCCTGTAGATGGAGGGCCCTTCCCAATGCTCCTATTTGCAGATAACATTATGCTGGTTGCATCAGTTACCAGAATACTGCAGAACCTCAAAAATGAGATCTATAAGTGTTCTAAAGAATTTTGTCTAATTATCCATATAAGAAAAACTGAGAGGATTAGCTACACATGTACAACTTATAATGAATTGCTTATCTTTCCAGTAAGGGTGGGTGACAAGGAAGGAAGGGAATGAATCTGAAATTCAAAGTTTTAAAATCAAATGTTTAAAATATATACATATATGTATACACTATTATTAATACTATTTTACATGTAATTGGGAAATAAGTTATACAGGCACTGGGGCATAGAGATCCACCATGCCCTACTGGAAAAGTCGAAGGGGGTATGGATGAAGATATGGGAGAGAGCAGATTGGAGGAGGGGATATCCTGTGGGACTGCTATTTTGGGGCGGTGGTTAGGGGGAAAACGGGGAGAAAATTTGTAGCTCAAAATCTGGCGGAAATGAATGATGTAAATCAGAAGTTAATAAAGCATTTGAAAAATGAAAAAAAAAACTAAAACAATAAATATGTCCAGATTGTGATATGCAATTGTATAGACAAGCTATAGAAATCATCCATTCATATTTATCTCTTAGACACTTATAATGTCAAGGAGTTGGGCCCAAAACTGATCAAGAAGATGCCAAAGGGCTGACTTGCTTCTGAGAAATTACAGAGTTTGTATAATGATCCTAAGTTCCTTTTTGAAACAGAGACATCTTTTTAATACCAATGTTCCTTTGACTATTTATAGCCATGAGTCATTGTAAAATAGATTTCCCTCTCCATCATCCCCTTCTCACTTATCTTCCATCTTTCCTTCTCTATTGGGTGCTTCCCTGTTACCTACAAATATAACCCATGTCAAAAAACTTTCACTTGTGAGTAGAGCACCGGCCCTGGAGTCAGGAGGACCTGGGTTCAGATTCATCCTCAGACACTTAACACACACACACACAAAAACTAGCTGTGTGACCTTGGGCAAATCACTTAACCCCAATTGCCCTCCAAAAAGCAAAAACAAAAACAAAAACCCTGCACTTGATTTTTCCATCCCTATTTGCTATTATCCCATATATCTTCTCCTTTTTGTGGCTAAACTCCTTGAGAAGGCTGCCTTGATTTTCTTTCCTCAGTCTTTTTCCACTTTCTAGTCTGGCTTCTAACCTCATCATTCACCCAAAACTGCTCATTCTAAGGCTATCAATGATCTGAATTGCCAAATGTAATAGTCTTTTTCCAGTCCTCATCCTTGTTGAACTCTCTGCAACCTTTGGCACTGTCAATCACCCTATTCTTCTTGATGCCCTTTTCTCCCCAGGTTTCAATGATGTTAATCTCTCCTGCTTCTCCTCTTACTTGTCTGACTCTTCTTCAGTCTCCATTGATGGTTTTTCAGTTAGAGCATGCCTGGTAAAGGTGGATGTACCTGAGGCTCTGTTCAGGGCAATCTTCTTATTCCTCTATACTATATCACTGGTGGATATAATCAGTTCATATGATTTCAATACTGATGATTCTTATATCTACTTATCCAGTCCTAATATCTCTCTTGCCTTTCAGGCTTAAATGTCCACCTGCCTCTCAGACTTCTTGAACTGGATGTATTAACTTAAACTCAACATGCCCAAAAGTGAACTCATTATCTTTCTCAAAAATCCTTGTTTTCCAAACTTCATTATTATTAATCAAGGGTTTCACCACCCTCCTAATCACTCAAGCTTGCAACCTAAATGTCAGCCTTGACTCCTTACTCTCCTACCCCCTGTATTCAATTTGTTGTCAGTTCCTGTCAACTTTACCTTTAAAATATCTCTTGTATACATCTTGTTTTCTCCTCTGACGCTGCTGCCACCTTGATATGGGGGCTCCTGTCCTCATACCAGGACTATTTAAATGGCCTACTGGTTGGGCTACTTTGCTGAAATCTATTCTCATTCCAGTTCATCATCCATGGGCTGTCAAAGTGATCTTCCTGACCATGTCACTGCCCTATTCAGTGAACTCCAGTGGTTCCCTATTACCTCCAGGCTCAAATATAATATCCTTTAGCATTCAAACAGATTTTAGTCCTTCTCTTATATCATACCCTCCCCCACCCCCAACAAACATGCTCAGTGATTCAGTGACACTGACTTCCTTGCTGTTCCTTGAACAAGATTCTCTGTCTCCAGACGCTAGACATTTTCTTTGGCTGTCCCCAATGCCTGAAACGCTCTTCCTCCTTATCTCCACCTCCTAGTTACCCTGGTTTTCTTCAAATCTCAGATAAAATCCCATGTTCAACAGCCTTTCTTGATCCCCCTTCAAGGCTAGTGCCTTCCCTCTATTTGCACATAGTTGTTAGCATGTTGTCTCTCCCTCCTAACCGAGAACAGGGACTGCCTTTTGCCTTTCTTTGTATTTCCAGTGCTTAGGGCACCCAAAGAGAAGAGAAAAACATGGCAGGTGTGAGCAGTTTTCAACATAGTACGAACATCTTGTAAATGATGTCATCAAAGAGTTAGATGATCAAGAAGTTGAACTGATCACAAAGCAAGAAATAACCAATGGAAAGGCAACCCATGTGGTTCATTGGCATCTTCATGACATCTGGAGAACTTCAGGAAGTCTTCTAGCGTAGTGGGTGCCCTTTTCCAGTGGCCAGCATATGGGAGGGCATGGACAAGGGTCTCATGGAATGGGCAGGCACGAAAGGATGACTAGTTATGTCACTGGAGGGAATACCCAGAGAAATGAGACAGCAATCTGCTGGAGTATTGGAGTGTTGACGTATTGTGGCATGCAGTTGAATGGATAGCTTGTTGAATTAATCCATCAAATCATGCAGATGGAAAATGAACTGGGCCCAATCAATCCATCCATCAACAGGTGTTTATTAAGTGCTTTCTATGTGCCTTGCACTGTGCTAGGCATTAGAGATACAAGAACAAAGAATGAAGCATCCCCCTGTCACAAGGAGCTTGCATCCCAATCCGAGAGGCAACAAGTACTTATAAAAATATATAGAACATAAAGTTAACAAATACATATATACTTTATATCTACATACACAAAATGGTTAAATACAAGGTGGTTTGGGAGGAAAGGCCTTAGCATTTGGGAAATCAGGAAAGGCTACATGCAGAGGATGGTATCAGAGCTGCATCTTAAAGGAACAGAGGACCTCTGTGAGGCTAGGTAAGGAGGGAGCACATTTCGGGCATGGAGGATGAGCAATGCAAAGGCACAGAGACAGACAGGAAATGAAGTGTTGTGAGGGAAAAAACAGAATTTTGGCTGGATCACCGAGGGCAAGGTGGGGACAAGCATAATATTCAATGAAAACAGAAGGGTAGGTTGGTGCCAGGTCGTGTAGGGATTTAAAAGCTAAACAGAGGAGTTTATACTTTATTTTTGAGGCAAGAGTAAGTCACTGGAGTTGGCTGAGTAGAGGAGTTATATGATTAGGTCTGCACTTAAGGAAAATTACTTTGAAATCAGTGTATAGAATGGACTGGAGTGGTAAAAGGCTTGAGGCAGGGTTTCCTAATGCAGTAATCTAGGGGGAAAGTGTTGAGGGACTGAACTAAGGTGGCAGCTGTGTGAGTAGAGAGAAGAGGTCAGGTGTGAGAGATGTTATAAAGGTAGAAACAGCAAACTTTGGCAGCTGATTTGGCCCAGAGTTGAATACTAAGAATAAAGCAGACTGAAATACATTTAGGAAATTGCATAGCACTTTTAATGCTACCAATCTGCTCCCTGACTCCAGAACCTATCTTTTAACATCAAAATTCATCAAGTAATGTTATACTTTTACAAATCATGGAACACCACTTTCTTGAAAGAATCAGAATTATAGGTAACCCCAAAATACAGTGGAAAGATGCACAGTAGGAACAAATATCATGAGGCTTATTGCCACACATGTGTTACATATAAAAAGTGATATAGAAGACATCTCCAAGGACACGTATGACTGGAAAAGGTGTGTCTGCAATATAATAAGAATAAGGGATAATAGACAGACAATTTCAGTGTTGTGCTAGTGTTCATGAAATATAAAAAGACCCAGAAGAAGGCTTTAAATCAATGGATTAAATTATCCATGGAGGTTTATTGAAAGTCAAAGACAAGAATTAAACAAAATGAGAAGACATAGATCAGTGATAATCTATACTAATGTAGGACGTAGCCACACTAATGAAATCATGAATTCATATTGTCACCCACAGTCCAGAGGGTACTTCTCACCAAGGGGTCCCAATTCTGGACTCAAGCAGACTGAACTCGGTCCTGGGGAAGCCTGATGTGTAAAGTGAGATCACGCTTAACTTACATTCTCCGGCTCATTGAGACCTTATGCCAGAATCCTGGGGGCAATTGCTTCAATAAAGCTTAGGTTTAGTTCACGTTTGAGTAAAATTGGTTCCCCACAATAGGAATTAATAAGGTGGGTCCGTTCTAGGAAAGTTACTCAAAGTATAAAGTAGTAGATTATCAAGTATAATATAGGATAACTTTTTATTTCCACTATAAAAGAAATGTTTAAAATACAAAAGACTCATAAATACACATTGGCAAATACTTAAAACATGAAACAGGAACAGTAACCCATAACTCCTATTATATTCTCCTTAGAAGTAATGACTCCTGGGAGACTTGTGAAACTGACTAATAGGCATTCCTTTTTCCCCCTTTACAATCCGATATTTACTTCAAAGATATAGCAAGAACAGAAGTACAAACATTTCCCCACAACACCTGGAAGGCATACTCTCACCTATATAAGATAAGTCCCTGAGAAGTATAGGTACAGATTTATACAGTTTCTACTTATTTGCCCCACCAACTTCACTTCTAAATAAAGCATAACTGATAAGTAATGGAGTCACTATCTCTGCTACTCCTGAACTGTACGAGGTAGGTCACTAAGGACTCTATTCCTTACCATTTGGCTTCTGGTGAGTGTGGACCATGGCAAGGATTTGCCTCGTGTAATATGGTGTCTTACTCTCCTGACATTTCAAAGCTCACAAAGTCATAGCCATCTACAATGTCCTTCACATAAAACAGGAAAGAACAAATGCAAAGAAGCATAAAACAGGAGCCTATAATTGTGAGCCACATGTTGGCCTCAGATGGAGTATGCCCAAGACCGCTCCCTTTACATTATTGTCACTCTTATGGAATGCAGGCTGGCAGGGAAGAAAGACTGACCAGTGAAGTGTCTTTTGAATACTCCCACTGAACAAGCAGTCCACTCCCATCTTGAGTCTGTACTGTCTAAGCAACTTACGCTAGATCCTTATCATCTGGCCAGTCAAATACATGGCTTTTCTTCCTTCTGGTACAGTTACAGGGAATATTTCCCATTAATCAATGATCAACAGGTCTTCCCAGGCTAGGAATATCAATCTCAAGATCACTGTTCAGTTACCTGTGCTCAGGGAAAGAACCATCAGGTAGAAAAGACAGCTAGATGGTTGAAGTCCAGTCTTAGACTCATTTGGACCACCATGTGCTGTAGCTGCTATTTTGGTGTAGTTACCGTAGCTGCTATGGGGTGGGGGAAGGAAAGGGAAATATCCTTCCCTTCCCACCTTGGTAGGAGTCTAAGAAAGAATTTATCAGCATTCAGAGGACCACTTTTTTTTTTTAAGTGGGGGAGGAGGAGGAAGAAAGAGATAGAGAGTAGAAACTATTTCTTCATTTAAGAATCAGTGATTCTTCCTGTTCAATAAATTATCTTTGATTCAGTCCCTGGTGAACACGCTGGGGACCAAGTAGGAGCCTCTAGTTGTAAATGTGCTTTAGCAAAAATCCAGAGCATGAGGGCACCACTATATATGCTGCATGTGATGTCACCTCTCATTCCAAAGGTTCATTCCCTTAGTTCAAAACTGGAGCATGTTTCTCTCCCCATAAAGCAAGAACATTTACTCCATGGACTTGTCCCTGTTAGAGGCTTCTCAAAGTAACTCACTGATCCTGTTGAAATTTGATATTGTTGTATGCTATAAGGAAGAAATTTTCATTCAATTTTTGCATTACTACTCTGATTTTTTTTTACTACTCTATTTTATTGAATTCTATTGAATATGAATGTATGTATCAAGAGAGTGATCTTGCTCTCTGGTACCCTCTGATTCTTCAGTTCTCTTCATGCCAACTATTCTATTCCACTAGCTTATTTTCTCTTTTTATCCAATACTAGATAGTTTTAGAAAATGTTGCTTTATAGTATGTTTTAAAACCTGATGGGGCAAGTCCTCCTTCATTTACCTTTTTTCCCCACATTTCCTGATATTCTTCCCCATTTATTTTTTCCTATAAATTTTCTTACCATTTGACCCACTTCTATAAAGTATCTCATTGACTTTTTGATATTGCACGAGTCTTGAACATTTGAAAATATTGATATTTTACTATGCTGTATTGTAACAATCACCTGTTTTCTCTCTAGTTGTTCTTCCTTTGTTTTCACCAAAGACTATTTGTAAATCATCTTTATAAATGTCCTCTATGTATCCTGCTGAGTTAATAATGAAATATTTTATTTTTTGTTATTACCATAAATAGTATTTTTTCATCAATTCTTTTTGCCCTTTATTACTAAAATGTGAGAATATAATTTTATGGGTTTATCTTATACCTTGGTAAAGTTGTTTATTTTATCAATTAATTTTTAGTAGGATTGCTTGGATAGAAATAGGAATATAATTGTATCGTGTGTGAATGGGTATCTCCACCTATTCATTATTCATGATTATTCCTTTAATTTTTTATTCATTTTTATTGCTATAGTCAACACTTTTAAAACTGTATGAAATTAAAACTAAGGTATATAACCCTGTTTCATATCTGTTTCTGATGGAAATGTTTCTTCATGATATTTAATATTATTCTTGGTTTCAAATAGATTTTTTCTATCATGCTAAGGAAAAAATCCTTCTTATATGTTGAAATTTTTTTTCTCATGAGTAGAGACTATGTTTTATCAAAGGTGTTTTCCCATCTATTGATATATAGGATCATATTATTTTCATGATTTCTTTTGTTCAGCCATTCAACAAATCAAATATTTATTCAGTAGTAGCTACTTATACAAGGCACTTGGGGAAACAGTGAAAAAAGTGAAGAAATGACCTCAAGAAACTTATTTTCTGGTTGGAAAGGAGGGGGAATACAACTCATACCCATGTAAGAAAATGAAATTCAGGGAAGGTGAGAGCACTAACAGCTAGAAATATCAAGAAAGGTTCCAACTAGGAGGCAGACCCTGAGTTTAGCTTTAAAGGAAGTGAAGGATTATAAAGGGGAATGGTTAGGAAATTATGCCTTCCAGAAAAGAATAGCCTGTGGAATACTGAATACTGAGTTCAGGGAACAGTTAGCAGACCAATTTGACTTGAACATTTTGCTAGTGTAACAAGTAGAGGTTAGAAGCAGGTAGGTGGTATAATGAATAGTCTTAGACCTAGAATTAAAAAGACTTGAATTCAAATACTAACTTAGACACTTGCTAGCCATGTGATGTTTGGTGAGTCTCTTAACCTCTGTCAGCCTCAGTTTCCTCATCTGTAAAATGGGCACAACGATGGTACCTCCCAGGGTTGTTATGTTATAAATGAGATAATACTTGTAAAGTGTTTTGGAAACCTTGAATCACTATATGAATGCTAGTTATTATCATTACAATAATCATGAAGTGCTCTCTGGCTTTGCACTCCCTAAATGAAACTGGCAGTATCTCTAATCTCATCAGTCTAGAGGTCTCCCTGAAGAGTTGGGGTATCTTTTATCTAATGTTCTCAGGCCAAGCCCTCATTATTCTATTTTAAAACACCTCATAATTTCCCACCTGGCTCTAGGATTTCATCATACTCTCACTTCAGGAACCCTGTCTTCCTTTGCACCCTCCTACCTTTTCATGTTCTTTTTATGCATTGTCTTCTCTTATTTATGTGAGCTCCTTGAGGGGAGAGACTATCTTTTGCCTTTGTGTCCCCAACACTTAGCATAGTGACTGGTGCATAGTAGGTATTTAATAAATATTTATAGACTAGTGGATATGGTTCTTCCTTCTACCCACTATTGCCCACCATTCAATGATAAGTACCTCTGTTCCATTTAACCAATTAGCAACAATTAACTTTTATAATGATATATTTACTTTGAAGGCATATCAAGAAAAGAAGCACAAACATTTTCTACCCCCAACTGCGCTTTCCCCATACTACCTCAGTCTCTGGGGAGAATTGGGTGAGACCTAAGGCAATTTCTGTATGGCACTGGTCTCATCAAATTCACATCCAACCACAACATCAGTACTGGATGAACTCTTGTCTCATCTACTGCTGGTCTGGGTCCCAACTGCTCATTCCCTGGAGCTTCAAAACCGGACTGTTTCCAAAACCTGCCATGGACTGACTTGCCTCCTGGACTTCCTAAACCTCGGGTGGTTTACTTTCCTGACACTTTGAAACCCACAAAGTCATAATCATCTCTAATCTCTTTCATCTAAAATAAAAGAACAAAAACTATGTTCACAGGCCACATTCTAGCCTGGGACAGGGAAAGTCTAAGATCTCTCTCTTAATGGAATTATCTCTTTTCTCGTCAAGCACCGACTGTCAGGAAGAA
Source organism: Petaurus breviceps papuanus (assembly GCF_028583685.1). Classification (NCBI taxonomy): domain Eukaryota; kingdom Metazoa; phylum Chordata; class Mammalia; order Diprotodontia; family Petauridae; genus Petaurus; species Petaurus breviceps. Next base: position 16,543,543 of record NW_027185712.1, on the reverse strand, counting down.
GTCAAAAGACAGAGGGATGATGTCAACTAGTGCCATTTGAATGCTTCCTCAGTTCCTGCTATGTAGCTGTAGTCAATCAAAGAGGCTCTTACTTCTCCACAAGGTTAGCAGAATGTCTTCAAATGCTCCAAAGTCCATGTGGTAATTGCATCAGCCAGGCACTCAGCACATACTCATAAATAACTGGCTCATTAGTCAGTCCCTCTGAGTTTCTGTACGGTTTAGGATAAGAAAAGGACAATCTGAACCATTTGAACCTCTGACAAAAATTCTAGTTAGTTGTGATAAATGACACATAGACATATCTTGCTATATTCTTTTTTCTATTTATTATCATTATTATCTGTGCCATTCTTGTTTCTGTCTTTCTGGAAATCTTCCATATGGTATTTAACCATCACATTGGAGACCCTTGGTTCTTTACATGAAAATCTCAGAGCTACTAATACAATACTCAGGATGTCTTTCTTGTTCTTGTTCCTTGATCTCACCATATAACCAATCTGGCTTCTTTCCTGGCCATAGGATAATGAATTTATGATTTCATTGGTATAGGGAATTCCTAATCAAGGAGATTTTCTCTATGAATGCAGGTTAGCATCTTCTCTGCAACTTGGAGCCTTAGAGAGGTGTCTAGGGCACCAGGAGCTGAAGTGACTCACCCAGGGTCACATAGTCAATATGTGGCAGACATGAGATTTTGACCTGGGTCTTCCTGGCTTTGAGTCCAGCTTTCTATCCACTACTCCATGCTGCCTTTCTTTGATGATGTGTAGCTTAAATATTCCTTTGCCCTACTTCTCACAAACAAGTGATCATTTGTAACATGTGTCAGCTTATTTACATTCACCATGTGTTTTTCCATTGCCCTTTGGGTTATTTGTAATTTTAAGTCTTTTGAGGCTGTAGTATTCCATGATCCACAGCCATGTTACATTACTGGGAGAATGTCAATGTCAAAATGATGAATGGGCTTTGGCCCTTTGGCACTTTGGCATGACTAAAAGTACTGCATAGTTTCACAAATGCAATCCAGCTTGATCTCTTTGGCTTGCTCAATTCTAGTCCCAGCATTTGTCGCTTAAAATCTAGGTTGTATATATTTCATAATGTACCTCCCTTTCTTCAGCAGAATGTAAGCTCCTTGAGGGAAAGAAAAAAAAAATTTCATTTTTGTTTTTGTACCTAAGTGCTTAACTCAGTGCTTTGTACATCTCTTGGTCCAGATCTGTGCTTTCATTTCTCTGGGGAACTGCCAGTATAGAAACTTCCTCCACACATGCCTACCAACAACTAGCATATATAACTCAAGGAAGGTACCTGGATTAAGTGACTTGCTCATGGTAATGTAGCTAGTATGTGTCAGAATCAGTACGTGAACTTAGGTCTTCTAGTCTTCCTAACTCAAAGACTAGACATCCATCTCCTATTCCATATTGCTAATAGTAGACATTTAATAAATGTTTGTTAAATTAGTAAATGATGGTAAAAATAAAAACCAATGAGCTAGCAGTGGGCTGCCCATCCAGTTGCATATCAGAGTCTGTATAATAACCTGTTTTTCATTCACTTTGTTTTTCTGATTCAGTTGTTCTCTTTTGTATTGTTGTGGATTCACTTAGACAATTTTTGTGGTATTCTGGGGCACAGGGATTTATACAATGTTGTCTGTGAATAGTAATATTTGTATAATTCAACCACTGAAAAGAAATGCTTTCTTTGGTGATGTACAAGAGAGCTTCCATAACACTGGCAATTACCTTAGGTTTCTTTTCTGTACCTTGTACTTTTGTACCTATGGCTCATTTTTTTTTCTCAGTACCTTGCTTGATGTCAGTACTTGGTGTATCAATAAGGTTATACTAGTGTCCATCATAGTGATAGGATTTTAACATATATGGGAGATACTTTGTGTTAGGATAATCTCCAAGACTACACTTTATTCTGCAAACAATAAACATCAGATACATTGGAACCTTTTGTTCTCTAAATTTGTCAGTAATTTATTTGACTGTAAAGATATTGGGCAGCTAGGTAGCACAGTGGGAAAAGTGCCAGGTCTGGAGTCAGGAAGACTCATCTTCATGAGTTCAAATGTGACCTCAGACATTTACTAGCCATGTGACCCTGGGCAAGTCACTAAACTCTCCCTCAGTTTTCTCATTTGTAAAACGAGCTAGAGAAGGAAATTGCAAACCACCACAGTATCTTTGCCAAGAAAACCCCAAATGAGGTCATGAAGAGTCAGACACAACTGAAAACAACTAAACAACAATAAAAGATATGGTTTGCTGTAGAAAATCGTTTGCAAAAGCCTACCTGGTTTCTTTTAATGTTTTCATACAGGATAACCTTGATGTGTACATAGACCATTCTCACACTGATTTTGTGGAGATGTGAAATATATGGGCTAGTAGTTACCACATTTCTTCTCTGTTAATTGCTTCATTAAAATCCATCTTTTCTTCCTTGACCTTATCTTAAGTTCCAGTTCCATTTCCTTACATAGTTAGTACTTAAGGTAATTAGTGCCATATTGCCATTGAGAATGAAAATAGATAAGTATAGAAACACTGGAAGACTTGTTCAATTGTGTCTATTGGTTATCTCCTTATGATTTTATCTACAAATGTTCCTGGTGTTGGATTCACTCAGAAGGCTGATGTGCATGGAAAGGAAAGAGGACTTGTACCTGCCTGTAATTATTAATTACTTCAAAAGTTATAAAAGAGTGTCAAAATGTTCCTTTTACACTTATGAACATATTTGGGGGTTAGAGAGTCAAACCAATGCAACAAACACTTGCTGAGCACCCAATATGTGCCATGCAATGTGCTTCTAAGATAACTATTGAAATGTGTTATTTAAAGTAGTTTTTTATTGTAGATAACAGATTGATCAGTGGTATTTCAAGCACAATGTTTTAAGTTCTATAAGTAGAGATATTCTTTTATTTGATTTTCTCTTTGTCCTTTTTTTTTTTAAGCAGTTGGGGTTAAGTAACTTGCTCAAGGTTACACAGCCAGTTATTTCTGGGTGTGGTGCTAAGCATCTGAGCCGGGATTTGATCCCCAGGTCATCCCGACTCTGGGGCTGGTGCTCTTACTCTCTGAGCCACCTGGCTGCCCCTCTTTGTCCTTTTTTTTTAAAGCACACAATCTATGTTATGAAATAAAAACATATGTGTGCATGTAGCAGCAAGCACCCCAAGGGTCCTCAGGGTTTGCTGCCACCACAGGTTCTTGGATCTGCTTTGATAAAGGAAAGCAACTCAAAATGGGTTAACAAGCTTACTTTAATCAGTCAGACATGTATCGTTTACCTTGTTCAGGGGAAAAGGTCGGCACTCCGAACTTCAAAGTACACAGACAGAATTATCAAGACAGAAACAGATCTAGTAGACAGATTTCAAACTGTCCAACCATTACATCCATACCCAGTCAACATCTGGGTTTCAACATCTGGGTTTTTTCAAAGTTGGGGAGCTCAGGACAACAGCTTCCCAGAATCCATATCAAATCACAAAACACTTCTCAAAGTGAGCCCCAAAACAAAGCTACACATCAGGGCTTATATAGCCTTCTCCTGGCTCAGAGAATGTAACAACCTTTTGGACCCACTGGCCAATCAAAAAGTATCTACTGAAAAACAAGCCTCCCACCCCAGGCTCCAGGTGCACTTTAGCCTAGGGGCAGGGAAGATCTTTAAAATTTACATTCCCATTACAGTGCAATACATTAAAAATTAAAAATTTTAAATTAAACTGCCAATATAGAAAAAGTAGAGAACAATATCCCTGCAAACTCCTAATGTTGGAGAACGTGCTTTACTCAGAGTTGAGATAACAAATTCTCTGTCAATATCTTTGAAAAGAGAAATCTATGAACACCTGGAAACACTTTAGTGCTTTCAAAAATTATTTCTATCTTTATGGCATTAAAGATGAACCATGGATTCATAATACTTTTCTTTCTGCTACAAACTGTGTTGAAGATGTTGACCTAGCTAAAGATGAATTCGTTAATCTTAGGATAACAAACTTACCAAAATTAGAATTTAACTTAAAAAGTTTCAGAAAAGTTTGGTATTCCTTGAGCAAAACTTATCTTCATCTTGAAAAGAGAGCCATTGAAATTGTAATTCTATTTGTAATGACAGGTCTGTGTCAATTGGAATTTTCAACACTTGTAACCATTGGAACAAAAAATCAAAATCAATTGGATGTCTAACATGATATGCATGTTGCCTTGTCAAAAACCACCCCACAGTTTAATGTACTTATTCAAAGTAATGATAGCATTTAAACTTATATTTTTTAAATAAAATTTAAGTTTAACTTGCCTATATTGTCCTATTATTTAATTGATAACAAATAAGTACATATATTGCCATGTCACAAATTTTAAAATATTTGATCATTTTGTTTGAATATAATGTTTTCTTTGGAATTTTATTTATTTTATTCTATTCATTTAAAAACATTATTCTGATGATAATGCTACACAGGCTATACCAGACCATCAAAGAGGTCTGTGACACACACACAAAAAGGTTAAGAAGCCTTGATTTCAAGTATATTGTAAGCAATAAAGAAAGAATTCTAATAGTACTATTGCTGAATGACTCAACTGAGCTAACAGTAATCTACACAAAGAGGATAAGAAACTAAGAGAAGTGCCTCTGAGTGTATAAGAAGGGCAAAGCTTGAAGAGTGGTAGAAATTTAGTGTTTGTGATGCACTGTAACAGTGCTGTGGTCTAGCTTAGTTATAAATCAATCAAAAACAAGAAAAAGCATTTATTAGCTCATAGTGCCTGTACAAAATGACCTTTGATCCTTTTCTTAATGTCTTTTATATTTGTTGTGATTTCCCCTTGGTTATTTCTACTACTGGTAAAATGAGCTTTTCCTTTAAAAAAAAATAAATTTGTTAATGGATTTTAAATTATATGGGTCTTTTAAAAAAGTTTACTTTTTTCTGTTTTTATATCAATTGTCCTTTTGCTTTATATAACATTAATTATTACTGTAGTTCAAATATTACCCTTTCTACTTTCTTTTGGCTTTTTGCATTTTTTTTTGCAATCTAAGTTTATTTTTATTTTTCCCTTTATTTCTGATTGAGATAATGTATTAGTAATGCAAATTTAACTCTGAACTCTGCTCTGATTTAATCCCATAGACTGAAAAAAAAAGCATTATTTATATTATTGGGATTAGGAATATTAGTTATATTATTGTATTTAGGTTCTTTTAGGCAATTGTTATAACTTTTATGATTTTTTTTCTTTAGTCAGGTTGTTGTTTAATAAATAATAGTTTAATAAAATGTTATCAAAGATGCTACAACAATCAATTTAAAAGGTTACCTAATATGAGTAGGTTGTATTTATACCAGGAATGAAGAATTAATTCAATATAATAAATATAATAAATTGTATTAATAAAACAATAGAATCATATGATTCTATCAATAAATGCAAAAGGCTTTTAACAATACAATATTTATTTATGTTAAGAATATAAAAAGCAGGGGCAGCTAGGTGGTGCAGTAAATAGAGCACCGGCCCTAGAGTCAGGAGGACCTGAGTTCAAATACTGCCTCAAACACTTAACACAAAAACTAGCAATGTAACCTTGGGCAAGTCACTTAACCCCAATTGCCCTACCTTCCCCCTCCAAAAAGAAAAAAGGAATAGAAATAAATATATTTTTATCAATATAATAAATAGTATTTAACTAAACCCAAGAGTTAATATTATCAGGGGCGGAGTCAAGATGGCAGAGTAGAAGCAGGCCTCCACTGGCTCCCGGCTTTGACCTTCCCCAATTCATGTAAAAGGGGACTCTAAATAAACTTTGGAGCTACAAAACCCACAAAATGACACAGAGAAGCTAACCTCCCACTGAGGACACCCCAGCAGGCCGGCAGGAATCATCCAGCACACTGCTCTGGGAGGAAAGCCCAACTCCACTCCAAGGTTTTAGCCCTAGGGCAGGCCTGACCAGCCACCACCTGTGGTCCTTTCCAGCAGCTATGGCTGTTTCCAAATTTATGAACACATAGATGCGAAGGACAAAGTGAGAGGTCAGTGCAGTATGGCCTTTTTGACCCAATAGTTGGGAGTGCCTCAGCTTTTGCCCCTGGGACGAGAAGCCTCTGAGGGCTGCGGTACAGCTGCTGCTGCCATGTGATGGCTTCAGCTCCTGGCCTGCAGAGTGTAGGGGGAGCAAGCAACCAGTCTAAGGGGTCATTGCTCTTGCTTTAACCTGCTTTGATCTGGATTGCAATCTAGGGTGGAGGTCCTTGGGTGTGTGTCCACCTTGCCAGAGCATGTAGAGGCTTTAGCAAGGGCTCCCAACTAATACCTCTGGCAGCTGAGAAAACTCCAGCATTTGGGACGGAAGCTCCCCTGTCGGGTAGCAGAGTACTAACGTGGCAAAAAGCCCAAAAGTCAAGCAATTGAGTGGCAGCATGCCCATGCAAAGGAAACAAAGCAAACAGAAGAACCCAACATTAGACTCCTATTTTGGGGACAAAAAGGATAAAAGCATGGAACAGGAAGACAGTGAAGTCAGAACTCCTGCAAGAAAAACATCAAAGGAAAATATGAGCTGGTTACAGGCCATAGAGGACCTTAAGAAGCAAATAAGAGAAGTGGAGGAAAAATTGGGAAGAGAAATGAGAACAATGCAAGAAAATTACAAAATGAGAGTCAACAGCCTGACTGAGGAAAATAACACCTTAAAAAACAGACTAACTCAAATGGCAAAAGAGGCTCAAAAAGGCAATGAGGAGAAGAATGCCTTAAAAAGCCGAATTTGCCAGATGGAAAAAGAATCTCAAAAGCTCACTGAGGAGAATCATTCCTTCAGAATTAGATTGGAGCAAATGGAAGCTAATGACTTTATGAGAAATCAAGATGCTATTAAACAGATCCAAACAAATGAAAAAATAGAAAGCAATGTGAAATATTTCATGGGAAAAACCACTGACCTAGAAAATAGATCCAGGAGAGATAATTTAAAAATTATTGGACTACCTGAAAGCCATGATCAAAGAAAGAACCTAGAAATCATCCTCCAAGAAATTCTCAAGGAAAACTGCCCTGATGTTTTAGTACCAGAGGGCAAAATAGAGGTTGAAAGAATCCACTGATCACCTCCTAAAAAAGATCCCCAAAAGAAAACTCCTAGGAATATTACAGCCAGGTTCCAAAATTCCCAGATCAAGTAGAGAAAACAATTTGAATATTATGGACATACAATCAGGATAACCCAGGATCTGGCAGCTTCTACACTGAGGGATTGAAGGGCTTGGAATATGATATTCTGGAGGGCAAAGGAGGTGAGATTAAAACAAAGAATCACCTACCCAGAAAAACTGAGTATCATGTTTCAGGGGAAAATATGGTCATTCAGTGGAATAGAGGACTTTCAAGCATTCTTGATGGAAAAACCAGAGTTTAATAGAAAATTTGACATTCAGATACAAGAAACAAGAGAATCGTGAGAAGGGAAACAGGGAAAAGAAATGATAAGGAACTTATCAAAGTGGAACTATTAATATTCCTACATGAAAAAACGATAATTGTAAATATATCTCAGAGGGTATACGGGCATATGAATACATATGTAAATGTGTGTATATATGTTTACAGGTAGACATAGATAGAGGGCACAGGACCAATTTAATAGGAATGGATGATACTTAAAAGGTGAAATTAAGAGGTGAGAGAGGAATATAATGAGAGGAGATGGGGAGAGACAGAATGGGGTAAACTATCTCATATAGAAGAGGCAAGGGAAAATGGTTACAATGGAGGGGAAGAATAGGAAGGCAAAAGGGAATGGGTCAACCTTATTTTCACTGAATTTGGCTCGGGGAAGTAAAGAAATACACACTAAATAGGGTATCTCACCCTACAGGAGAGTAGGGGGAAGGGGATGAGAGGGGGGATGATGGAATGGAGGGCAGGCTTGGGGGGAGTGAAGTTGGAAGCACCCACTTTTAAAAAGGGATGGGAACAAAGTAGAGAATAGAACTAGTGGGAGGTGGGATAAGAGGGAGGGAAATATAGTCAGTCTTTTACAATATATCAACTATATTAATGTTTTGCATAAGCCACACATGTACAACCTATACTGAACTTCTTATCTTTCCAGTAAGGGAGGATGACAAGGAAGGAAGGGAATGAATCTGGAATTCAAAGTTTTAAAATCAAATTTTAAAGTATATATATATATTAAAATAGCATTATTAATAGTGTATATATGTATATACACTATTAATAATGCTATTTTACATGTAATTGGGAAATAAGATATACAGGCACTGAGGCATAAAGATGCACCATGCCCTACTGGGAAAATCAAAGGGGGTATGAGAGAAGATTTGGGAGAGAGCAGATTGGAGGAGGGGATATACTATGGGACTGCTATTTTGAGGTGGTGGGTAGGGGAAAAATGGGAAGAAAATGTGTAACTCAAAATCTGGCGGAAAGTAATGATGTAAATCAGAAGTTAATAAAGCATTTGAAAAATGAAAAAAAAAGAGTTAATATTACCTATAATAGAGAAAAGCTAGAGACTTTTCCAATAAGAAAAGGCATAAAGCAAGGATGTCCATTGTCAGAATTTGATATAGTTCTAGAAATTCTATGTATTAAAATGTGACAAGATAAACAAATTGGGGAAATAAACACAAGTAAAGAAGAAACAAAATTAAAACTTTTTCAGATGATATGGTGGCTTAGAGAGCTATAGATAGTCAACTAAAAGTTAACTGATGCTTCAGTTAGCTTTGGTAACTTCAATAAAGCAGGAGGATATAGAATAAAGTCATACAAATAATCTGTCTTTCTATCTACTTTTTTCCTCAGATGTAGCCAAAAGATATAGGGGGAAAATTCTGTTCAAAATTACGACAGAATAGATAAAATTTCCAAGATTGTATTTACCAATACACAGAGGAACTATATGAATGCAAATATGAAAAATTCTTTATAGAAATATAGATCAAAATAATTGAAGAGATAACAGGTGTTAATAGATGGGCAATACAAATATGAAAATGGCAATACAACCAAAATTAATTAACAGATTTATCACCACACCAATCAAACTTCCAAAGAAATATTTTATAGAAATAGAAAAAAATAATAACAATTCATCTGGCAGAACAAAAATCCAAGAATCTCAGGGGAAATAATGTAAAGAAGTAAGAATATGGGGGAAGGGCCTAGTAATAGCAGATCTTAAACTACACTACAAAGCATTAATCATCTAAACCAGCAAGGCTCAAACTTGTTGTCCTCAAGACCCCTTTACACTCTAAAAAATTAATGAAGCCCCAAAGGGTTTTTGTTTTTGTATTATATCTATCAATATTTACCGTATTAGAAATTAAAAGGTTTTAGTACAATTATGAAAAGTTTTTGCCTTTTAGAACCCCAGGAGTCTTTGAGACCCCTTACTTTGAGAACGATTTATCCGAATCATTTGGTACCAGTTACAAAATAGAAAAGGTGACCAGTAGAACAGTTTAGGCATATCAAGAAGAAATCAAACTTAGTAGCATTGTTCTTGATAAACCCAAAGGCTCCACCTACTTGGGTAAGAAAGAAAAACTATTTGACAAAAACTACTAGGAAAATCAGAAAGCAGTCTGGCAGAAATTGAATTTAGACTAACAATTCATATCATATACTACAATAAAGCTCCAAATGGATACATAAACTAGATATAAACATTCATATCATAAATAAATTAGAGGAATAAGGAAGGGGAACCTTTCAAATAGGAGATAAAATTGACCAAAAAGATAAAATGAATAATTTTGATTACATAAATTTGTAAAGCTTTTGCACAAACAAAATCAGTACAGTTAGGATTAAAAGAGAAATAGTTAAGTGGGGAAAATCTTTGTAGCAAACTTCTGTGATGTCAGACAACCGAGGTATATAAGGAATCCAACTGAATATTTAAGAAAAAAAGAAACTCCAATAGATATACATGCAAACGATATGATCAGGCAATTCTCAGAAAAAACAGGGCAAACTATCAACTGCTATGTGAAAAATGCTCCAAATTACTAATAATAAGAGAAAATCAAATTAAAACAACTCTGAGATTCCAGCTAATACTTGCCAGATTGGCAAAGCAGAAAAGGATAATTGTTAGATGACCTGTAGGAATATAGTCAACACGTATTTATTCAGTGCTTCCAACGTGCCAGGTACAGCACTAGAGAAAGGCAAAAAGAAAGGCAAAAAACTTCCCTCAAGAAACTCATGTTTAAATGGGGGAACAACACATAAGTAACTTAGTACATGCAAGATATACAGTGACTAGATGGAAGATCAACTGGAAAAGAAATCCAACCAGCAAAGGATAGTAGGAAAAAAAAGGAAAGAAACAAGTATTTATTAAGTACCTACTATGTGCCAAGCACTGTAATAAGTGCTTTATAGATATCCTTTCATTTAAGGTATACCCTGGGAGGTGTTTTATTATTATCATCATCATCATTTTAGAATTGAGGAAACTAAGGCAAGTTAAGTGACTTGCCCAGAGTCACAGGTTGGATCTGAACTTAGGTCTTCTTGATTCTCTAGGCCAAGTGCTCCATTGCCCCACCTAGATGCTTCTCATCCTCTTCAAATATGGATTTCAACCACACTCCTCAACTGAATCTGCTTTTATCTATCTATCTATCTATCTATCTATCTATCTATCTATCTATCTATCTATCTATCTAT